>NW_020175402.1:6167486-6223577 GCF_003031525.2 Neophocaena asiaeorientalis asiaeorientalis
GCACCGCCCTGACGCAAAAACTGTTTTTCCAGCTGAACAGAGCAAGGTGATAAGAACATCCCGATGGAAGAATTAGTGGGGCAGGTGGGAGTGGGGCAGACCCTCCTGGTTTGGGCAGAGCTGGCCGGGCGGGTTCCTTCACCAACACACATACCCTAGCTGATGCCCCCCCCCCTCCTCCTGGAGGTGGAGGCAAGCAGAGACTTGGGGCCCTTCAGGCTAGTGCAGGTGACCAAAAGCCAGGATTACTAGGAGACCTAACAAAATGTCTTCTCACAGATTTGCTTAGAGTTAGCCACAAGAAAACCTGGGCCTTCCCAGGTCCCCAAACTGTCCAGCCAGAAACAGACTTGGCAGCTAGTCTGTCTTCGTGCTGAATGATCTTGGGCTGGTTACTTAACTTCTCTGAGCATCAGTTTTCTCATCTGTAAAAAACACTGGGCAGGGGGGCTTCCCTGGTGGCGCAGTGGTTGAGAGTCCGCCTGCCGATGCAGGGGACACGGGTTCGTGGCCCGGTCCGGGAAGATCCCACGTGCCGCGGAGCGGCTGGGCCCGTGAGCCATGGCCGCTGAGCCTGCGCGTCCGGAGCCTGTGCTCCGCAACGGGAGAGGCCACAACAGTAAGAGGCCCGCGTACCGCAAAAAAAAAAAAAAAACCCACTGGGCAGGGACTTCCCTGGTGGTCCAGTAGTTAAGAATCCGCCTTCCAACGCAGGGGACGTGGGTTCAATCCCTGGTCGGGGAATTAAGATCCCACGTGCCGCGGGCAACTAAACCTGCACACTCTAGAGCCGGCACACTGCAACTAGAGAGAAGCCCGCGTGGCACAACAAAGACCCAATGCAGCCAAATAAATAAATATTAAACAACAACAACAGCAACACTGGGCAGACTAACACCTACTCACAAGGTTGTGTAAGGAGGAAATGTGATGATATGATGGTTTGCATTAGTGAGAACTGCTTCCCACTGCAAATTTGCCACAACAAGTTAAACTGGTAACATCCGCCCACAGTGGGATAGTGGGATTAAACCAACAGGCAAGCTGTTTGGGACCAACCAGAGCTCCAGCCTTTATGTCCTGGGTGTCAAGAAGGCCAGACTGGAAAGAGTGGAGTACATCTTGAATGCAGATGTACCTGCCTTACCCTTGCCCCTAATCCAAGTGGGACCTGCACTTAGCCCTGGTCCTTTGGGAACTTGCTTTGTGGTCCCCTTTTGTGACATCAAGGGGTAATGAAGAGTGAGACAAATCCGGATGTGAGGCCCAGCCCTACTGTGACCCAAGACGAGCCACACATCTGAGCTTCAGTCTCCTCAGCTCTAAAATGGGCACACTCTGGCCTTCTCAAAGAGTTGCTGTCCCAGAGCATAAGGAACTGACCATCTCACCTCATTAATGTTAGCTGTCCAGTCCACAAGCAAACTGCACTCCTTCTGGAATTGCAGTGGTCTGTCTGCTGCCTGTGTGCAAGTCCCTCTCTGGGCCCTGGGGCCCCGCACAGGCAGGAGGGGAGGAAGCAGTGGATGCTGTTGAACATTGACCCTGAACACCGAACGGGAGGCCCCAGGCCAGGGCCAGTGGGGCTCCAGGAAAGGGGTACCTGGGGGGAAAAGAGCACCTATAAACCAACTTTCTTCAGGGGTGTCTCCGGGTCCAGCAGCAGCAGGGACGCGACTGGGGGACTAATAGAGAGTGGGGCTGCAGAGAGAAGCCACCCCAACGGGTGAATACAGTGGACGCTCTGGCACTGCTGGTCCCAGGCCAGTGCACGTTTGGTTACTGGTCCTCCCTAGTCTTTCTCCCCACATTATCTAGGTTAATCTCTTCATCCTCGAAGTAAGGGTTATCATCTCCATTTTACAGAGGAGGAAACTGAGGCTCGGAGCAAGGAAGTGACTTGTCCAGGTGTTTCCACAGGGCCCGGTGGTTTCCTCGGGGTCCGGCCCCACCCCCCGGTGCTGAAGACGCCCCAGGTTCTCCAGTCCCGGGGTCTGGGTGGCTCAGTGGAAGCCCTACTACGTGGCGGGCGCGCCTGGGATCCCGGAACCCGAGCCGGAGCTCGAGTCGGTGCCCACGGTGGGCGTCGAGTTCTACAGCCGCACTCTGCAGCTGCGGGCCGGGCCGGGCGTAGCGGGGTGGGTGGGAGGTGGGGCGGGGAGGGAGGAGAAGGGGCTGGGGTGAGGGGCCTCTGGCTAGGGCAGGGTCAGTCCTGGTCCACCTGGGCATGGGGATACCTCAGAGGGGTCAGCCTCAGTGGCCCAAGTAGAGATCTGGGGGTCTCTGCCCTGGGCCTGGGTCCTTCACTCTTGAGTCCTTCATCCTACACATAACAGCAGGTTGGGACTTCCCTGGCGGTCCAGTAGTTAAGAAACCGCCTTCCAACGCAGGGGGCACGGGTTCGATCCCTGGTGGGGGAACTAAGATCCCGCATGGCTCCTGACACGGCCAAACAAACCAAAAACACAAAAAACAAACAAACAAAAATAAAGACCTGGCGCCCTCCCCAGAGGGATGTTCGATATTGAGACTTGGAGGCATGAATGACCTGGGTGCTGAGAGAGCCCACAGGAGGTCAGAGAGGGGGGTGTAAAGGAGATGTGAAAGGAAGAGAGATTCGTGTTGGCCATGAAGGATGTGTAGGAGTTTGCCAGGCAGAGTGGGGAAAAAAAAGACCTGAGATCAGGAAAACATGAGGCTTCCTCTAGGAATGGAGGAATGGTCAGGAGTGTATGGGAATCAAACTGCTGACTAACTGGGGAGCACACAGTCACTTGGGAGAGACAGATATGGGGAAAGAGAAGCACAGGGCAGTGTGAAATGAGCTTTGGGGGTGTGAGGCAGTCAGTGTACAGAGGGCGTGGTCTTGTACCGGGTGTCTTGAAGGCATAAGCCTCTCCCAACTTACTCCCTCCCACTGTCAGGTGCATCACCAGGTCCTTTTACCGGAATGTGGTGGGTGTCCTGCTGGTCTTTGATGTGACAAACAGGAAGTCCTTTGAACACATCCAATACTGGCACCAGGAGGTCATGGCCACTCAGGGCCCCGACAAGGCGATCTTCCTGCTGGTTGGCCACAAGAGCGACCTGCAGAGCACCCGTTGTGTCTCAGCCCAGGAGGCAGAGGAGCTGGCTGCTTCCCTGGGCATGGCCTTCATGGAGACCTCCGCCAAAAATAACTGCAACGTGGACCTGGCCTTCAACACCCTCACTGATGCCATCCAGCAGGCCCTGCAGCAGGGGGACATCAAACTGGAGGAGGACTGGGGGGGTGTCCGGCTCATCCAGAACACCCAAATCCCCAGGCACCCCAGCAGCACACAGCACCCGGGCCCATGCAAGTGTTGACTCTGGGAGGGAAAGGGTTAAAGCAGTGTGGACCTCATAAGTGCTGGTGAGATGGGGAGTGTTAGTATCTCTCTGGAGGGCATATGGCAGAATCTATCCTGAGGGTTAATATAAACAGTATCCTGGTACAGTCTTGTCTCCTGGATTTGGGGGTCTCAAGAGCTCAGCCCCTTTCTACTAGAAAGATCTAAGAGGCCAGGTGTGCAGCTTCCTGTCCTTGAGCCTGTTTCCTCCATGGTCAGAGAAACTCATAGAAGATCCCGCCTCACAAGGGGTTGTGGGCACAAATGAGATGATGAATGGGCTACGCTCAGCCAGAGCCTCCCACACAACGAGAATCGAATGGCAAGAACGGTCATCACCGCTCTTTCCTCCCTTGGCCGGGATGTGGCCATTTCTGGCGGCGTCCCTGGGCTCAGATGCTGAACCACTCAGCGTTTGGACGCTGCTGCACAGGCCAGGACAGGTGCAGGGAATTTCAGGCTGAGCCAGCCTTGGAGCCTCCTTAGGTCCTCAGGTTTGGATGAGAAAGTGTGCCCTCAAACCCAGGTTGCTGCCCAGTGCCCCTACTCCAAAGCCAGGGACTGGATCTGGATCTGAGAGGCAGGGATGAATACGAACAGCTCATCTGTTGGGCACACAGTGGACACTGTGATTAGCCACCAAGATCTCCCCTCCTCCCCACTGCACCTCCCAGCTGCTGGGAGTGCTGCCTGGTGGTGGAGCTCAGTTTAATTTCTCTGGGAACTGCCCACCCATCCGGGGCAGCCCACAATCCAGCGTCAATCTATTGGGTCTAATGTGGGGCGGGGGCACTATTCAAAGGCCTGGCCCTCTTGTCTCAACTCTAGACAACTCTGAAAGGAAAACCCAGCTTCATCACTCTCCATGGGGTCACTTGAGGCCACTGTTAGGACAACATCACAGCTAAATTCTCACGCTCAATCCTTTCTTCCCTTCCTCCCCGCAAGCAAGCATTGACCTCAAGAATCCCCTTGTAAAAGTCTGCACACTGAGTTCCCGCTCAGAATCTGCCGCCTGGGGAACTGAGGCTGCAGCAGAAACTGCACAAGATGTCCAGCAGCAGTGCAGGAAGGCTTTATGGAAGGAAGGATCTCAGCAGGTGTAGAGGGGGTATCTTGGGGGTGTCATTGTGCCAGCAGGCATGGGCAGGGCATGGGCAGTTGCCACAGCAAAAAGAGCACAACTGGGCTTCCCTGGTGGCGCAGTGGTTGAGAGCCCGCCTGCCGATGCAGGGGACACGGGTTCGTGCCCCGGTCCGGGAAGATCCCACGTGCCGCCGAGCGGCTGGGCCCGTGAGCCATGGCCGCTGAGCCTGCGCGTCCGGAGCCTGTGCTCCGCAACGGGAGAGGCCACAACAGTGAGAGGCCCGCGTACCGCAAAAAAAAAAAAAAAAGCTTACAATGAGCATCGGGAATTCCCTGGCGGTCCAGTGGTTAGGACTCTGGGCTTTCACTGCCGCGGGCCCCAGTTCAATCCCTGGTCGGGAAACTAAGATTCCGCAAGCTGCGTGTGTGGCCAATAAATAAATAAAATAAAATAAAATAAAATGAGCATCTACTCTGATCTGGGCTCTGGGAATACGGCAGTGAACATGACAGAAAAGCAGTCCTAGGGTCTAGTGGAAGAGAAGAAACCTGTAAGTGGAGCTAAATGATTTCCAGTTGTAAGTGCTATGAAGACCACAGATCTGGAAGATGGGCCTGAGGGTGATGGGGGCCTCCTTTAGAGCAGGTGGTCAAGGAAGGCCTCTCTCAAGAGATGGCCTTTGATCTGAGACCTGGAGGAGGAGGAGGAAGAGCTGAGCTAAGAGCAGAGATCTAGGCAGAAGGAACAGTATCCAGCATTGATTGGGCACTTCTTATAGTATTATTATTCCATTTTACTGATGTTGAGACTGAGGCCTAGAGAAGTTAAATGAAACCAGTAAGTGAGGGAGGAGCCCTGAGGCAAGGGAGAGCTGGGCTCTTTCTAGGAATTTACTAGAGATCTGAGTGCTAGAATGAAGTGAAGAAGCAGGGAATGACCCTCAACTCGGTCTGTGTTTTCTCATCTCCCGGAGCTTCCCCGGACAGGAGTACAGGTCTACTAAACTGAAGCTTGTTTGGGAGATGAGCAGCTGGTCCTGAGGATGGTGGTGGGGATTTGGCTGTCAGGTGCTCAAAAAAAAAAAAAAAAAAATCCCCAAGTCCCTGGAGAAAGAAAGAAAAAACTGAGCTTCTCCCCTCTCAGAATCCTGGCCGACTGTGAAAGAACCAGCCTGAAGGCCCTGCCCACCCAGGGCAAGGTCCACCAACAAGGACGAGATGTTGCCCATTGTTTCCAGCTGCCTCCCTTGAGGAATGTTCAGCAGACTGTAGTCACACATCTCTCTCAGCCTCAGTTTCCCATCTATAAAATGGGGATAATAATAGTTTATGTCTCACAGGGTTGTTGTGAAGATTAATGTATTATGTGAATTCCTACAATATGTATGGGCTCACATGCTGTGACCTATTTCTATTGCTTATTATATTATTATTATTACTATTATTATTATTTCTCTGACTTATTATTAACCGTGAAGCAACCTTGTAAGGTCAGGCTGATCTTGTACATTTCAAAGACAGGAACCTAAAGTCCAGGAGGGGAAACTGACGTGGCTCAGTCAGTAAACCCCAGGCCAGCTCAGTGTTCCAACAGCCTTGTCCACCACCTCAGGCCAGGCCCAGAAGGTCCTACCTTATGCTTTGAGGCTGTGATCCCACACTCACAAGCACCATCAGTGTCGCAAAACCTCTGGAGACTGTAAATGGCTTTAATGAGAGTGATTCTGACCCAGCAGTAGGAAGCAGCCCTGCCCAGCCCACTAACTAGAGGAAAGGCACAGAATAGGACTGGAGAATGGGGAAGTGGCCGAGAGGGGCATGCCCTCCTGAGGGCTGCCCACTGTTCAGAAGCAGGCGCCCTCTCTCCTGGGAGCAGGCCCCGCACCCAGTTTGCCATCACTGTCATGGTTCAGGCTCCGCAGTCTTTAGTGTAGATTGTGCCACCCCTCTTGAGGGTCTCAGGCCTGTAAGGTGTGATTTAGCATCCACATTGCCCCAGGGGATCTTTTTAAAATACAGATTTGACCTGCCTGCCACCCTCCTAGAATCCTTCCCTGGCTCCCCATGCCTACAGGGTAAAATCCAAACCCTTTCCCCCCAGTCCAATCTGATCTGGTCCTTCAGCATCTCCACCCACTTTGCCCAGGTTCCCAACCACCTGCAGCCCTGGGCTTTGCACATGCTGTTTCCTTTGCAGGGCAAGCTTTGTGGTCAAAACTGGTTTTGAATCTCAGCTCTACTATGTACAGCTGTGGGACCGTGGGGAACTCACTTCATCTCTGTAAGCCTCAGTGGACTCACCTGTAAGTTGGGGATAATAATACCTAACTCAAAGGTTTTAGAAAGGATTAGATGACAAATCAAAGGCAGTACTTGTCACACACAGGAATTCACAAGATGGAAGTCCCTTTCTTCCCCTGAAGGTTTTACTATTAATCACTTTTAGGGAACAGAGACTACCAAAGTACGCACTTTGGGGAAATAACAAGGATTCCAGACTCTAACAAAGCTCTTAAAAGATCCTGACCCCCTTCCAGAGATATGGGCTGGGCTCTGCTTTCTTACCAAGAGTGGAGTTCCAGAATCGTCCCTTCAGGTCTATCCCCAGGTTATTCTGAGTAAGCAAAGCTAGCTCTCCAAGGCAGCACCCTGGCCAAATCCTCCAACCATAGCAGCATGGACAAGGTCAGGCTACCTGGCCTCCAAGGCTTTCCATAAGCTGCTTCCACAGCCCGAAGACCTTGCAACCCAGGCTTGAATCCATCCCCTTTGCCCTTTAGAAGGAACAGAGCCAAAAGTCTGCCGCCCATGGGACCCTTTCTGACAACCTTGCCTGCTCTGGGAGCCACTGAAACCTAGTGGATGAAGAGGGAAGACCCATCCCACCCACACTGCACAGGCTGGAACGGAAGCAATCTAGGTGGGAACCCTGATCTATCCTCTGCCTCTGAGCCTCAGTCTCTTCATGGTAAAATGAGTCCTACCTCACAGGTTTGTTAGAGGATTAAATATGACAACGTGTGTTAAGTGCCTAATAAATGTTAAGTTCCTTCTGCCAACAAGCTCCCTCGGTGTCTTTCATGTGTCCTTCCCGTGCCTGGAATGACCTTCCTCCATATCTGTCAAAACTCTGTTCACCCTTCAAGGCTTAGTCCAGCCTAACATATCAGTTCCTTCTCTGAGCCTTCAGGGCACTAACTTGAGTTGGCTCTCTTTGCAGATTTCAGGCACTGTTGTACCTTTTTGCCCCACTAGAAGGTAGCTCTTCAAGGCCAGGGCTGATTCCCTTGGGGAGGCTGCCTTTGGCAGGGGAACACGGGGCTTTTTAATACCATTAGGGAAAATTTAAAACATAACCAAGAGTAAAGAAACTAACGCAGATGTAGAGAACAGACGTGTGGACACAGGACGGGGCAGGAAGGGTAGGGTGGGATGAACTGGGAGATTAGGCTTGACATAAATACGCTACCACGTGTAAAATAGCTAGCTAGTGGGAACCTGCTGTATAGCACAGGGAACTCAGCTTGGTGCTCTGTGATGACCTAGATGGGTGGGATGTGCGGGGGAGGGAGGTCCAAGAGGAAGGAGATATATGTATACATATAGCTGATTCACTTCACTGTACAGCAGAAACTAACACGGCATTGTAAAGCAATTATACTCCAAAAAAAAACCTAGTATCAAGTAGTTTGAAGAACTTCTTGTAGTCATAACTCAGCTTCAACAAATACCAGCAGGAATGGCCAGTCTTGTTTTACTCTCCCTTCTCTTTATGAATGTTATTCTTAGGATCCTGGCCCTGGAGGGGGAACTGGTGCTCGGTCTGTGGTTGACAGGTGTGGGAGGATTTCTCCAGGGCCCCTGGCTGGGACATGTCCCATGGAAGTCCCAGTGTTGGGAGAGGCAAGCTTCACACTGCACAGCCCTCCCTCCTGTAGGTACAGACCTAGGGCTGGGACTCAGGCCAGCAGAGAGAAGGAAAAATATCCTCGCATATGGGGGCTGTGGTCTGCCGCCCACGGTCTTTTGAGCTACACCTGGGGATTTCTCAGGATCGGTTATAGGACCAGGGCCTCTATTTTGGGGAAGTCCTGCTTCTGTCCTGAAGGGACTCAGTTCTGCATGGTGGTTTCAAATGGCACTCTGTCTGGGAGGCTTCACTAAGCCTGGGTCTGGGCGTATCCTGGAGAGCCTAGACCCAAAAGCCCGATTGCCTTTGGGTTCTGGCTCTACATCTCTCACTGCAAGTCTGAGCCAGCCCCAGACCACGTGGTTTATGCTTCAGTTCTGGGCTCGCTTCTCCTCCTGGCTGGTCTCCTGCACCACATGGATTCTCTCTGGCAGTACCAGTCCCATATCCTCCTCCTAGGAGGCCCAAATGTGGACAAACCATCCTTGTTGAGACACTACGTGGAGGGCATCTTTGTCGAGGGCGTCGCCCAGGCAGTGGCGGTGGACTTCTCAGTGCCCTTCATGGAGGCAGAGCCTGGGGGTCCAGCTGGCCAGGAAAGGTCACCACCTACCCCTGAGGGGGAGAGCCCACCCATCAGGAAGAGAAGGGGCGTTGGTGGCCATGACAAAGATGAACTCTGGACCAAGAGCACAGGTCTGAGTCCTGGCCTACCCTGTGACCACGGGCAGGCCACATGATCTCTCCAGACCTCGATATCCTTACCTGTAAAATAAGAGGCTACACTGGGTGACTCCGGGGGCCTTTCCTAACTATAGGGAACTGTGAGAGCTCAGTCCAGCTCTGTCCTCCTCCTCCCTGCTTCACCTCGTGCAAGAGGGGCCCTCTCCAGGATGGCTTTCTCATCCCAGATGGCTTCTTCTGTGTCCTCAAAACTCACCCCCGTTTTGGTGACCACCTCCTACACCTGCCTTTTGGTTCATTCTTTCTCAGGAAAACCTCAAGCCTTATTCCTTTACCTTTAGTCCAAATTAACTGCAGCCAACTTCTTGGCTGGTCCCCCTCCTACCTGCTTCCAGTTCCACTGGCAGCCAGAGCAAGTAGATGCCAAGTAACATGTAGATATATCACGTCAATCCTCCGTCTAAAACTTTACTGGCTCCCCATTACCTGTGCAGTGGTTTTCAAACGTTTTGTTTATATGCCTGCTTTTAGCGTCAGAATCTTCTTGTCAGATGGGATCTTTCTCACAGCCCTGAACTCCTCCACAATTAAAAGAGATTGCTCAGGCTGAAGAGAGGTGGGAAGCCCAGAGCCAGCCTGCTGGGCCTCCCACACTATGTACCACCTCCCCCCACCCCCCGCAAGACACACACATGGCGGCCTCCAAAGCATGAGCACTGGACCCCATTACTAGGCCTGAGGGCTGTCCACCCCCAAGCTTACTCTGCTCATCTCCGGCCATTCTCTCCTCATGTGGCACCTTGTGCTTTAGCCACAGTGATGCAGTGACTTCTTTACACCTCCGGACCTTTGCATGTGCTGTCACTCCCACCTCTGTCCCCACAGGACTTGGTGAGATAGTTTAGAGCAGTTAAGAGTGCAGGTTCTGGAGTCAGAGGGACTTGGTTGAAATCTCAGCACCATCACTACTACCTATGTGATTTTTTTTTTAAATTAATTAATTTATTTATTTTAGGCTGTGTTGGGTCTTCGTTGCCGCATGCGGGCTTTCTCTAGTTGTGGCGAGTGGGGCCTACTCTTTGTTGCGGTGTGCGGGCTTCTCATTGCGGTGGCCTCTCTTGTTGCAGAGCACGGGCTGTAGGTGCGCAGGCTTCAATAGTTGTGGCACGTGGGCTCAGTAGTTGTGGCGCACAGGTTTAGCTGCTCCACAGCATGTGGGATCTTCCCCGACCAGGGCTCGAACAGGGAAGAATCCACCTGCCTGGTTGGCAGGCGGATTCTTAACCACTGCGCCACCAGGGAAGTCCTACCTGTGTGATCTTCAATTACTTAAACTCTAAATTTTAGTTTCCTCATTGGAAAATGAGATTAAATGAGATATTGCAAAGTGCTTGACAAACACTTGTTTCTTCAGGTCTGTTGGGAAAACAAGCTTATCCACAGAAGGTGCTTAGCATAAAACATGGCACTTAATAAGCACCCTTACCAAGACCCTCCCAACACTGGAGCGCACAAATTCACCAGCCCTGCCACCCCTTGGGCTCCTCAGCATGTATTAAGTCCTACGTGTGCTCAGACTGTGCTGGGCTCCGGGAATCAGGTGGGCCTGGTTACTTAGCAAGATAGAGGGCGTCGTGCCCAGGGCGAGGGGCTGAGCTGCCCTAGGCACCGAGTCAGAAGACTCCCCACAAATCACCGGGTGACACCCCGCTCTCCAGTACCCCCACCTCCAGTAACCACTTAAACAGCTGTCAGATTTCCCCCTTCTCTCCATTTCGTCACAAATACCTCAGTCCAGGCAACAACCTTCTCAGGAACCTCTGCTTCCAAAAACGCCCTCTCTTCCCCCTCCACTGTCTGGCCAGAATGAGCTTTTCAAAACATCAACCTGACCGATCATGCTTCTGCTTAAAATCCTTCAATGGCTCCTGCTACTTTTGGGTAAAGGCCACTCTGCTGGGGCCTACGAAAGACACTGCAGGACCTGGCCCGTCTTGCCTCATCACACAGCATCGGGGCTGGCATACGTGCAGCTCTCTCTCCTTGAAAGTGATCCCCATGCCTTCCCCTGGGTTCCTCAAATTACAGCTCTACTGCTCAGACGCCCTCCCCAGCTCTGGGAGTCTCTTCTTTGCAGCCCTGGTCATGGAGGCAGTTTTCTTTTCACTCAGTGGCAGGTCGCTCCCTGTTTTCATTCATCATTGCAGGCCATGCCTGGCATGGGCAGGGGCAGAGCTTATAAATACTCGCTGAATGAACAAGCCTCTCAGTATACATACAGGACAAGACGACTAGCTGGATGAAGCCATTCACCTGTCACGCAGCTGATCAAGAACTGAGGTCTTTTGACTCTACCTAGCTCTTTGCATTAAACTGCCCTGATTCCCCTGTCCCCTTCTGTCCTCAGTGCAGGATTCAAAACTAATTCTGGATTCCTTCCTGGCTGCCAAGGCCAATGACTCGCTCCTACTGCAGGAACTTGGCAGAAGGCCTTTTGCGGCTTGGTAATCACCAACAGAACATCCTTTGAGAGTGTCCCCCAGCGGCATCGGGAGGTTCTGGAGAAAGAAAAACCCTCCAATATCTTCTTCCTGGTGGTAGGCCACAAGAGTGACCTGGTGGTTGAGGGAGAGGTGATGCCGGGGGGGAGGGGAGAAGCTGGCTGCCTCTTGGGGCGCTCACTACGTTGAGACCTCAGCCGAAAGCAAGGGTGACATCAGCACAGCTTTCAAGCTGCTCACTCAAGAGATCTAAGAGCTGTGAAGAGAGGGGTCATGGAGCCAAACCCAGGGTAGGAGGGAGTGAAAAGCAGGGTCCCACCACAGACCAAGCCTCAGGAGGCAGAGGCCCAAAGCACAGCAAGGTGGATGTATCCATGCTGGTGGCCCCTGGGTGGAACAGCTACACTCCCTGAAGCCCACAGAACCCTCACAATCCACAAGGGCTCTGCCAGGAACATAACAGGATGATGCTAGGTGCCACTGAAGGTCATGACCCTGAGGTCTCAAGGGGCCTGGTTTCCTCTGCACGATGGTAAAAATACTAGGATCAGGGACACCAACAGCTAAGAACAGTGAGAAACCTGCACAGAAAGGCCTTTCCCCAAGTCTACTGCCATTCTTTCTTAGCGTCAAGGATGAACTCCAGAAGTTCCAGAAGAGCAGGTCAGAAAAGGATTTCCCCCAATCAGGAGCCTCTTCAGGTTGGGGCTCATGAGAGAAGGTCACCCTGCTCGATTCTTATGGCAGACAATCTGGACTAAAAGTCCTACTGACAGTAAGGCCTTCCTTGGAGTAAAATAATGGAAAAGTTCCTGGGTTTTTTCCTCCATCACAGAAATGAACCATGGTGCTGCCACCTGCTGACTAGAGAGCTACATCCAGCCTTGCCTACCCTCCTCTGGCATTTCAAAGGCTGTAAGCCATGCACCCTGTGTCTTTCAATTAATAATTTCTTTATTCTGGAAAAGCAAATGAAAGTCATATTCATATAAACACTGACATTACAAAGTACAGGGAAAAGGGGGAGGGAGAAGGAAACAAAAACCTCTACAAATCCTGCTAATACTCTCTCACCAAACAAGACCATAATGCTTTTCCCCAATTCAATCACTTATATAATAAACCACAAATAAAATCTTCTCTGGAAGATACACTGCTCCTCTTTGAGATGGCAGGAAAAAGGGGCCGGAAGTTGGGGTAGGAGGCTTTATTCTTTTGGCAGATCCTCTCAGTCATTATAGATATTGCTGCACTGTTAATAAAAAATATATGCTTCTCTGTAAAGCATTAAAAAAAAAAAATCCAAGGGTGAGATGGCTGAGGTCTCAGCTCAAGTATCTCCAAATACATTGTTGTCCATTCCCTGACCTTTCTGTGTGTTATTTCTTGGTTGTTTTCCGGATCAATGCCATTCTCTGAAAGGAGAGAGAAATAAGCAATTACACAGGTTAGAGTCAGGAACTTTCCAGGACATCCACGTGTGGCTACCAGGTAGCATGGTCTACACCACAGGCTGGACTCCTCAGGAACCTACAGGCACAGGGAAGCTCAGCAGTTCCTTCTAACTCAAGCACAGTCTGCGGGGCCCTAACACAAGTTTCCACAGGCCAGTGGACCCATTTCATTGACCAAAAGACCCCAAAAGCCCTATACTAGCAGGATGGCAAAAACAGTTAAAAGCAGAAGGTGACAGCTCCCGCCTTTTGGGGATTTAAGGGACAGGCCATCAAAACATGTGCTTTCTAGGCTTACCCCCTTCCCCTAATCTCCTTCTCTGATGATGGAAAAAATAAGGAAGAGGGCTCTGTTTTGAGCCTGTTGCCAACACGTAAAGGGAGCTGACATTCCGCACTTGATAGCCTGCAATGAAGGAAACTGACCCTAACAATTTCCACCATAACCCATCAGGGAAACATTCAGATCATGGGTTTTAAATCTTACTATTACCAGCCACTGGCCAAATTAATGAATTGCTTTGCTCACCCTTTTTGACTAAGAGATTGTTTGAATATTATGATATTGGTTGATTGATAAATAAATAAATGGGGCTGAAAAGTGGATAATTTGAGAGCCGAGCCAAATGACCATCTACTGCCTGGAGGGACTTCCTTCTGAACAACATTGCAGTCCTTCAGTTCCGGCTATTGGCGGTCTCCTTGTGGGGCTTCCTCTATGAGCTCTGCAAACATACCCACTCCAGAGATCCCAGGCTATGGAAAAGTGAGGTACACTCAGCCAGAACTGCCCGACTGTGGCCATCAAGCTTGGAAAAAGCCCACTTTTCAAATCAGAGTAGCCAGTTAAATTAAGACTTGTCAAATGGAGGCCAACATTGCTATGAGACTGACCAATGACTGGGACAGCTTGTTCCCCAGTAGAAGTGGAGACAGGTTCTCTTACTGACCCCTCAGTTCTGCAGTAAGAGGGACGGAGAACAAAGGTTAAGCTGGGGCAGAGGCCAGACGCCTGGCAGAGAAGCTTGGGTGCTACCTCCTAGCACAAGTACAGCATATTTCTGCTTTCCTTAAACTGCCCTCTAGTTGGAGGGCCCTAGATGATGTTCAAATCAGCAACAATGAAGGAAGATTTCTTTAAAGAGATGTGGAGGGGGCGAGTTCCATACAGGTTAGAAAAACCTAGAATCAACAGCTTTAAGTGGCACCCATTAGAGTTGAGAGAAAAAACTGAGATCCCATATGGGAACAAAAAAGCACCTAGGAAAAATCTGGCTGATCTCCCGTACAGCCCTGCTGCCTCTTGCCCTCTCTGACATTTGGAGGAAATGACAACCACAGTGATGGTAGCTGTGTGCATTCTCTCTGAGACACAGCTCAAGGGATCAGCTGTGGCTGGCCCGAGACTCCGAAGCCTTCTCACCTGTTTGTGAGCTTCTGTGGTGCAAGCTTTTTTGTAGGGTCGTATTTCTTCAGAGCCAAACCCTGGGATCCACATGTTCCACTGGCGTTCTGTAAGGAAGAAGCCCACACAGAAATAAGGGGACCAGGAAGGCAGTGTCAAGGTGCAGTGTGACCCTCAGACAAGGGTCAGGGAGGACTAATCTGGGCAATCAACTGTACTGATTAACAGCAACTCTGCAGAGGGGCTCTATGGGACACAAATGGGGGAATCACATATGGTGCCTCCAAGGTTTTAAAGGACACTATTTGACCTTCCTGCAAAGAAATAAGAGGTAATTGAGTCAAAACTTTGAGTGTGGAGCCCTAAGGTTTCCATGCAGCTCTTCAGGAAAGGAAAGTTATTTGTTTCTTCAATAAAAAGCTATCTGTTTCTTCTGTCTTACCCCTATGCTCAAGGTAACCCCTCTCAAACTGAAAGGAGGAGTAGGAAGAGAAAGGCATTCTTTGCAATCTGGAGTTAAGAGCCAAGCCCCAGTTCTGCTGCTTCACTGTGGAGCAATATGACATTGGTCTCGGTTTCTTCACCTTTTATATGGTAGTAACAACAGAAATAACCACCTGATAGGATGGTTGAGAGGCTTCAATGGCATAATGCAATCCCAGAGCCTGGGATAAATACATAGGGAGACAGATATAGACACAGGTATGTCCACGCCACAGCTCCATGTCCTTGTGCCACTGGATGTGACCATCCCTGTAAGACTGTCACTACAAGTTATCAGAGGGCAGAGATTTGGTTTTTCCACCTTTTCAGTAACTGGCATAGCCACATGGCCCCCTAAATCCACATATAAAAGTGTCCTGGACTTCCCTAGTGGCACAGTGGTTAAGAATCCACCTGCCAATGCAGGGGACATGGGTTCGAGTCCTGGTCCGGGGAGATCCCACATGCTGCAGAGCAACTAAGCCCACGCGCCACAACTACTGAGCCTGCGCTCTAGAGCCCACGAGCCTCAACTACTGAGCCCACATGCCCAACTACTGAAGCCCACATGCCTAGAGCCCGTGCTCAGCAACAAGAGAAGCCACCGCAATGAGAAGCCTACGCACCGCAACGAAGAATAGCCCCCACTTGCTGCAACTAGAGAATGCCCATACACAACAACGAAGACCCAACACAGCCCAAAAAAAAAAAAAAGTGTACTGCACTTTAAGTACACCCAATATAAAAAAAAAAATTATACTTACACAAGATTATTTAGGGAATAAATCTCTACTCAAAAGGAGTTACATGGGAACTCCTTTATCATGCTCCCCTAGAGCACTGAAAACATTTGTTTTGCAAATTTGATTTGCCCCAGACAGGCACTTACTTAAAATCAAATTGAATATTAGTGGTTTTATAGTTATACTTTGTGTCTAATGCATAGCAAATATTGTGTGAATGAATGATTCATGGTTGGTTCTAGAATAATTTTATATACAGCTCTCTTCCAATATTGCTTTGAAAATAAAAATGAAACTTTCTGCTAATAATTTGTTGTCAGTAGTTGAAAGTGACACTAAGATTATTCTCTGGGAATTACACTTTACAATCAACACAAAGTGGATCAGGATACGGATATGCAAAGTCACTTTAAAGAGAGTAGCTACCAGGCATGAATGCAAACATGTAAGTACGTGTAACTATATATTTAAATAAGTGTGTACAGTTGAACTTTGAACAAGGCAGGGGTCAGGGGCGCCAACCCTCCCTGCACTTGAAAATCTGCGTATAACTTATAGTCAGCCCTCCAACCATGCTGTTCCTCCATATTCACAGATTTAACCAACTGTGGATTAGGTAGTACTGCAGAATTTCCTACTGAAAATAATCACCAATAAGTGGACCGTGTGCAGTTCAAACTCGTGTTGTTCAAGGGTTAACTGTATTTATATTTTATATAATATTAATAGAATAGCAACATTTAGTGAATAAAATGTGTAATAAAATGGCTGGGACAAAGCAGCATTGTGCAAAGCATTCTATGTTCATTATCTCATTTAACTTTCACATTTATGAAGAAAGATCCTGTCTCAAAAATACACACATTGAATATACTGAAGATACTTTCTTGCAAGGAAACATTACGTGAATAATTGACTCAGTAATTCTGTACCATGAAAAGTAATCAAATGATCTTCACTTCAGACAAATCAAATGGAACATATGTCAGGTGTAATCACAATATAAATATTCATGCACTGTATAGCATTTATGGTAATATATATGGTAACATATGTGTATGTGTAATATGTGTGTATTTACATATACACGTTTATAATAGATTCTGATTAAAATATATCGTGGGGACTTCCCTAGTAGTCCAGCGGTTAAGACTCCGCACTCCCAATGCAGGGGGCCTGGGTTCAATCCCTTGTCAGGGAACTAGATCCCGCATGCCACAACTCAGAGCCTGCATGCCGCAACAAAAATATACCGCACACTGCAACTAAGACCCGGCACAGACAAATAAATAAATAAATAATTTTAAAAAAAGAAATGTTATTAAATATATATATATATTGTGGAAATGCAATATATATATATATATATACATATACATATTGAACACATATTCAAGTAAAATAGGTTAGGAGATACATAAGTTAATCAGTTTAGTAACCCTGAACGTTTACATTCAATTAAACCTAAAGATAATGAACTAGTATGAATATATACTCTACAAATAAATATGCTTAATGTAAAAAAAAAAACCACAGAAATAAAGAAAGACCATGTCAATCAGAAGGGGAGGTTAATATTGTGGAAATGCAATATATATATATATATATACATATACATATTGAACACATATTCAAGTAAAATAGGTTAGGAGATACATAAGTTAATCAGTTTAGTAACCCTGAACGTTTACATTCAATTAAACCTAAAGATAATGAACTAGTATGAATATATACTCTACAAATAAATATGCTTAATGTAAAAAAAAAAACCACAGAAATAAAGAAAGACCATGTCAATCAGAAGGGGAGGTTATTCAACTATTCAAGTATAGAAAATAGCCAGGTCAGAAGCAAACACTGGCAGTGCCCATCCCAGCCCATCCAGAAGAGAGCCATCAAGAGTTTACAGCCTCGCTGGCAAGCTTATCCTTGCTGGGCGCAGGGCAGGGAAGTTGTGGGCAGCAGGCCTAGATGGTTAACACCAGGTTCCCTAATTCCCCAAACCCTGATCCCGGGTCTCCAAACAACCTTCTGATTATGATTCAGGTTCCATTAGGCCCGCTACAGAAGCTATTCTGGTTATGCAGACTTTTGAGTACCCATGCCTGTGATAATCCTTACCCTTAATTAAGAAACTGATATTCCAATTTTATTTTCAACAATTAAAATACAGAATATTTTTAGGGCTCCCCTGGTGGCGCAGTGGTTGAGAGTCCGCCTGCCAATGCAGGGGACGCAGGTTCGTGCCCCGGTCTGGGAGGATCCCACATGCCGCGAAACGGCTGGGCCCGTGAGCCATGGCCGCTGAGCCTGCGCGTCCGGAGCCTGTGCTCCGCAACGGGAGAGGCCACAACAGTGAGAGGCCCGCGTACCACAAAACAAACAAACAAACAAAATACCAGAATATTTTTAAAAACAGGAATGTTGGGCTTCCCTGGTGGCACAGTGGTTGAGAATCTGCCTGCCAGTGCAGGGGACACGGGTTCGAGCCCCGGTCTGGGAGGATCCCATATGTCGCAGAGCAACTGGGCCCGTGAGCCACAGCTACTGAGCCTGCGCGTCCGGAGCCTGTGCTCCGCAGCAAGAGAGGCCACGAAAATGAGAGGCCCGCACACCGCGATGAAGAGTGGTCCCCGCTCGCCGCAACTAGAGAAAGCCCTCCCACAGAAACGAAGACCCAACACAACCAAAAATAATTTAATTAATTTTTTAAAAAAAACAAAAAAAACAGGAATGTTAAACTTTGAAGGTAATATAATCTGCTGTGGGATTTTTGTTTTGGTATGGTAAAATATACATACAATTTACATTTTAACCATTTTAAAGTGTACAGTTCAGTGGCATTAAGCACATTCACACAACCATTACCACAATCCATCTCTAAAACTTCATCAATCCAAACCAAAACTCTGTACACATTAAACAGTAACGCCCATTTCCCCATCCTCCTAGTCCCTGGTAACTACTTTAGAACTACTTTCTACTTTTTGTCTCTATGCATTTGTGGTGTGGTGGTTTTAAAACATGTCTGTCATCAAGAAGTGGAGTCTGTATTCCCTCCTCTTGAACCTGGACAGGTCTTTGTGATTGCCTCAAAGAACAGGATTCAGCAGAAGTAATGCTGTGTGACTTCGGAGACTGAGTTACCAAAGGTCATGCTGTTTCTGCCAAACGGTTATGGGACACTTGTTCTGGGAGCCTGCAGCTGCCATGCAGAAATCCAGCTATCCTGGGACTGCATATGAGGAGACCAGGTAGAGAAACCACAGAGACAGACAGAGAGAGACTTGTGGAGTCCCTGCTTTTTGAGTGTTCCAGGCCAGGCATCAGACGTGGACATGATGAAGCTCTGTTACAGGTTAAACTGTGTCCTCCAGAAAGGTGTATTGAAGTCCTAACCCCCAGTATTTCAGAATGTACTGGAAATAGGGCTGTTGGCAGACATAAGTAGTTAAGATGAGATCATACTGGAGGAAGGTAGGCCCTTAATACAGTATGACTGGTGTCCTGTGAGAAGAGACACAGACACACAGGGCAGAAGCCCACGTGAAGACCGAGACACAGGCTGGAGCGATGCAGCTACAAGCCAGAGAATGCCAAGGATTGCTGGCCACCACCAGAAGCTAGGAAGCAGCAAGGGAGGATTCTTCAACACAGGCACTGGAGAGAGCTTAGCCCTGTTCTTCCAGAACTAAGAGAATAAATCTGTGTTTTTGTTTTCTTTTTTTTTTTTAATAAATAAATTTATTTATTTATTTTTGGCTGCATTAGGTCTTCGTTGCTGCACAGGGCTTTCTCTAGTTGCCGTGAGCGGGGGCTACTCTTCGTTGCGGCGCGTGGGCTTCATCATTGCAGTGGTTTCTCTTGTTGCGGAGCACAGGTTCTAGGTGCACGGGTTTCAGTAGTTGTGGCACGCGGGCTCAGTAGTTGTGGCACATGGGTTTAGTTGCTTCGTGGCATGTGGGATCTTCCCGGACCAGGGATCGAACCCACGTCCCCACCATTGGCAGGCGGATTCTCAACCACTGCACCACCAGGGAATCCCCCAGTCTGTGTTGCTTTAAGCTATCTAGTTTGTGGTACCATTACAGCAGCCCTAGGAGACTAATATGCCTTCCTTCAAAACACTCTCAGGGGCTTCCCTGGTGGCGCGGTGGTTGAGAGTCCGCCTGCTGATGCAGGGGACATGGGTTCATGCCCCGGTCTGGGAAGATCCCACATGCTGCGGAGCGGCTGGGCCCGTGAGCCATGGCTGCTGAGCCTGCGCGTCCGGAGCCTGTGCTCCACAGCAGAAGAGGCCACAACAGTGAGAGGCCTGCATACCACACAAAAAAAAAACACTCTCAGCCCCAGCCACCACCTGACTTCAATCACATAGAGATCCTTAGCAAAGCTGCCCAGCTAAGCCCAGTCCACCCCCAGGCCCATGAACAAAATGAACAACTGTTACTGTTTTAAGCCATGTTTGTTACACAATAATAAATAATTGAAATGGCTGTCTTTTGCTATTAATAGCAGCAATGTTAACCAGAAGTGTGTTATTTATTCCACCTCCACTACCAGCGCCTCCCGGAGCAGTATCTCCCTGACACTGGGAAGGAAGCCTTTCAGCCATGGGCTGATCTGCACTCAATCCCTTAATATCTTCTGCCTCATTCCCTTGGCCTGTCTTTGTAGTCACAGACTGTCCCCTTTCTTTTGATCACACTGCAACCAATGCAGGGGGGTAGCTTATTCATTTCCAAGTGATTACAATTATCAATGTTAGATAAGTATCTCCCAGAAAAACCCAAGCTCAAATTTAGTGTCTATTAAGTAGAACAGCAGAATACAAAATTATATGTACATTATGGATATAATGTTCTTGAGAAAAATACATCAATAAGCTAAAAACTGGAAGGAAAATACCATTATATGTATGGTAGAGATATAATAGCTACATTTACTAAGCTCTTACTTTGTGCCAGTCACTTTACGAACATAACCCATAATCCTCACAACGACCCTGTAAGGAGGGTATTATGATCCCCGCTATACAAATGAGGAAACCAGCTCTAAGAGAAAGTAAGTAGGAAGGAAGAGGTGGTACAGTTGGAAAGTGGCACACCCAATGCTAGGGTTCATTCCCCCTACCATGCATGGATTTCTCTTTCCTGTTTAATGCTACTACGGCATGAATACATAAATCCCAGAGCCCAGAAGTCTGATCCCGGCATGAAGGTTCCTGTAGGAGCAATAGTGTGGATACCTCAGGGAGAAACGAGACCACATACCTAGATGCAGCTGGACATCTTTCACCTCCAGGGTGCTGGACTTGCGATGCCGAGCAAGCTGGCATGCTGCTGTCACCACGCTCTCGATAAAATCATCAGCAATCTGCAGCAGCATCTGGGGGAAAAAAAGTGGGGGAGAGTAACCACGACACTGGCCGGGTAGGCTCCTGTTGCTGGGACAACTGTATCTGCTTGAATCACATATTCAGTCAGGCTTTCTAACAGAAGGCCTGGAATCAGCATTTGAGCGAAGGTGGGGAAGAGGAGTGAGGACCACAAGAGAAAAACATTAGCTCATTAACCAGGTTGAGAGAAACTCACACCCTTCTGAGGATGTACTTTCCGTACTTTCTACCTAGCAGCGATCAACCAGCCCAACCCCTACCCTCTCCGCAACTTCTTATGAATTAGGTAGGAAAATAAAAGTGAATCATTAAATCCTCACTCCCTCGTATTCTCTTAAAGCATTTTTATTTCCATTATCTCATCTAGTCCTTATAATCATCCTGTGAAAAAAATGGGGCACAGATTTTACCCTAACTCCATAGAGGAGGATGCTAAGATTCAGGGAGATTAACTTGTTCATGGCCATGTAACTATTAAGCAGCAAAACCAGGATTCAACCTCAAGGTTCTGAGTCCAAAACCTGGATTCTTTCCAGTTTATTATCAATTATTCCTAGACTGTGTGAAGAGCAAAATCAGAATTCTGAAGTTAAAAATCTACATTAAAAAAACTGAAATTTTGATCAGTGAATACCTTCCTCATGGCTTCCTCTGCTGACCAGAAAAATAAAATAAAATAAAAGTACAACCATAGTTATAAACATTCCTTGTTCTGCTGGACTATCAATGCATTGTCATCTTTCCTATGGAACCAAATGGATACCATCTAAAGGAAAGATTTCTAATTAAACATGGCAGATCAACTCTAAAAATGACCTCCTCTCCTTCCCTACACCCATTAAAATAACAAGAAAGGAAAAAAAAAAGACATATAAATCCACAAAGACAAAAAGAATAGGAGAGAAAACCTTAATGGACAAGATATTCCAATAAACTTTTTTTTTTTTGCGGTATGCGGGCCTCTCACCACTGCAGCCTCTCCCGTTGTGGAGCACAGGCTCCGGACGCACAGGCTCAGCGGCCATGGCTCACGGGCCCAGCCACTCTGCGGCACGTGGGATCTTCCCAGACCGGGGCACGAACCTGTGTCCCCTGTATCGGCAGGCGGACTCCCAACCACTGCGCCACCAGGGAAGCCCTCCAATAAACTTTTAAAGTAAATTTTTGTTAAAGAGGTAACAAAGGAAGAATGGGAACTGACCTAGCAGACAGAAGGTATAACACAAATGCACGCAGAGGGGACGCCAATGAGAACGAACTGATTTGCCCTTCGCAACTCCTAAGAGATCCAGGATTTGAATGTGTCATTAACCACAGAAGACTGGACTGAGGTATGGAACTAAAAACTGGACAATTGTTACATGTCTGTACAGAGTAGTCCCCCAACCCCCACACTTCAAAAGCAGCCAAGTGACTTCCCACACGTACTTGACCCAGAACACAGTAGGTTTACTCCCCAGAAAAACTGAACAGGAGTGGCTATGGATGAGAGTACACCAGACACAGCAGAGACAAGGGAAAGACACAGTCCCTTTCTCTTGCCTTGCTTCCGGGATGTTAGAAGCTAGAGAAAAACCCTCCAGAAAGGAGACTAAAGGATTTTTCTCTGCATATACTAAATGATTCCAGAGAAAAGACTTACAGATACTGATTAGGGAATCCCCCATTAAGACGGTTGACTATGGACAAATTATTCTGAAGTGAAGCCAGTAGTATGCTGGAGCCAGATTAGATGAGGTCATGAAGGCCAATTACATGCATTTCTTCCCAATCCTGCATTCAGTGACAATATGTTGAAAGCTTAAAATAGGGCATAGTGAGAATATTTACACCACAGAAATCAGGAAATGCTGAAAGTCAGAGTCTTTTTCTCCACAGAGCTGGTTGTTAAACATTTACCAATACATGACTGGGCGAAGACCATCAGTCAGTAAGTTCTGCTTCAAATCAGGTTTTTAGTGGCTCATTCTTTAAGAATGGATAGCCAGAATCACCAGACATTTGAAGAAAGTCTCCAACACTAAAAGGAAAATAAACAAACCAAAGGGGAAAAAAGGGACCCAGAGGAAACAAAGACAATGCAGGGAAAAGAAGAAAATGTCAAACAACGTAATTAATATCCTTAGAGAGAAAAATAAGATACTACAACTGTAAAATAAGAACAGAATGGCTTAGGGGAAAAAAAGTCAACAAGAAAAAGTTAATGGAAATTAAAATTTTTATTATAAAAGAAAGTTAAAATTTAGAAGATAAACTAAGGAAACTCTCCCCAGCAAGTAGAATTTAGAATTACAAAGAAATGAAAAAAGAGAAAAGATAAAAAACCTAAGAGGATCAATGCAGAAGATCCAACATCCAACCGTCATTACACACAGAAAGAAAAAAAGCAGAGAAGAAGTTACCAAAAAACTAAGATTAAAAAAATGGAACCTTCATACACAGCTGGTGGGAATGTAAAAGGATGGAATGCTTTATAAAAACAGGAAGTTTCTCAAAGGAAAAACACAGAGTTACCATATGACTCACCAATTCCAGTCCTAGGTATATATCCAAGAGAAATGAAAATGCATGCCCACAGAAAAACTTGTACATGAATTAAGAAAAAGAAAGAGGGTCTTCCCTGGTGGTGCAGTGGTTAGGAATCTGCCTGCCAATGCAGGGGACACGAGTTCGAGCCCTGGTCCGGTAAGATCTCACATGCCATGGAGCAACAAAGCCCCTGTGCCACAACTACTGAGCTTGCGCTCTAGAGCCCGCGAGCCACAACTACTGAGCCCACGTGCCACAACTACCGAAGCCCGTGTGCCTAGAGCCCATGCTCCGCAACGAGAAGCCTGCACACCACAATGAAGAGTATCCCCCGCTTACCGCAACTAGAGAAAAGCCTGCATGAAGACCCAATGCAAGGCTTCCCTGGTGGTGCAGTGGTTGAGAGTCTGCCTGCCGATGCAGGGGACATGGGTTCGTGCCCCAGTCTGGGAGGATCCCACATGCCGCGGAGCGGCTGGACCCGTGAGCCATGGCCGCTGAGCCTGTGCGTCCGGAGCCTGTGCTCCGCAACAGGAGAGGCCACAGCAGTGAGAGGCCCGTGTACCACAAAAAAAAAAAAAAGACCCAATGCAGCCAAAAATTAAAATAAAAAAAAAGAATATTACTTAGAAATACAGAGGAATGTTCTAGAAACAATTAAAATTGTTGAAAGTGACTGCCTGTGAGTAGCAGCCTATACCCTTTTTGACAGGCAAAAGTAGCAATGCTGTTAGGTATAAAGTGCTAGGCATTCTCCTAGGTGATTTGCATAAGTTATTCATGGGACCCTGACTGTAACCCTGTAGATAAATAATGTCATACCTTACCAACACAGGAGGAAGCTGAGTCTCAGAAAAGTTAACTGACCCACCCACAGAGCCAAGTCTCAAATTCAGACTTGTCTGCCTCTATAATCTGTGCTCTTAATGGCTATTCTATACTATTTCTCAGGGACACAGTCTCTAGGGTACCCAATCCCACCTTACCTCCTCCACATCTTCATCCAGTTGCTCATTAGGATCCACTTCTCTTACTAAGTCTTGTAATTTCTTCTTGGTCAATACCTAAAGTTAATTGGGAGAACATTTTTTTCAGCCAAGTAGCAAAGAAACAAACACCTCATTACCCTATAATGAAAGGCTATCAATTTGTTGGGTTTGGTTTCTACTTTCCAAAGAATTATCAGTCTGGCTTACTTGGTGCTATTGCTACAAGACTATAGTCTCAAGACAGAAGTAGCCTAGGGAAAGGCAGAAAGAGCAATATGGAAGAGAGGCCAACATCTGTCAGGTAGTTTTAGTAAACTCTACATTAATTTGCAATTTTCTGACCACCACAAGTTGTACAGTGCCCCTGCTGCCTTTGGACAAGCTCTTCTACCCTTCTTCCTACCTGCTCAGCTCACAGTGCCTCCTTTCTGATGCTCTCCCAGCCCACCCAGGTGAATGCAACCACTTCCTCCTTTGGCCTCCACTGTACCCTGTGTACACTTCTATCATTGTGTACATTTATAAACTTGCCTGTTTCTGACTTAATAGGCTGAAGGCTCCTTGAGGGCAGGGAACACGTGTTCATCTCTGTACAACTAAATATCAATATTTGTGAAAGTATGTACAACTATGATCCCTCTTTCATAAAGGAAATGTTATACCACATATATATGCCACTAAATAAGGATCAAAAGACATACACTAAAATGCTAACCATAGTTATTTTGGGGTGCTGGTAGAATTTTGGGCTATTATTCTTTCTCTTTTTCTAAAGTTTCACGATAAGCATTGCATGACATTGGAAATAAGGAAAAAATAATTTTTAAAATAAATATTTGTTAATAATGTCTCAGATCTATCCATTCAACCATCACTTAATTCAAGCCTTTGCCACATATCTTGATTTACTGCAAAAGTCTTAGACCTGGTGTTCCTCCCAGTCTGCCCCCTTTCCTACCCTTCTTGTCCCCTTACTGTCAAGTTAATCCTCCTAAGATATACAACTTTTATTATGTTACTTTTAAGCTTATTAAATATTTGCAAAGATTGTTTATTGACTAAAAGTTCCAACGGAAACTGACTAGCATAGGCCTAGTATGTTCTGCTGTAATCCTACCTATACAATTTTACCTCCTGCTCTTCTCCAACACCACACCCATCATGGGTTGGTCTCCTGAATACCTGCCCAACCCTTCCCATTCATCATTGCTAGTTCCTCCCCCATTCTCTTGAACTGTTGTCTCCTCATCCTATTCTACCCAGCCTACAAGGCCCAAGTCAAGAGAGTATACTTATTTCTTATGGCTCTGGAGGACAGAATCAGGATCATGGGTAGAAAGAGGGGGTCAGATTTTAGAATCATTGCAGAAAACAAAGGCAGCAGCTAGATGAACTAGGAGAAAAGACTGGAGGCAAGAGTACTTTTATTACAGGAATAATGAATAATGAATCCATTAATTATTTAACTATTTTATTTTATTTAACAAGTATATAGCATATATATTTATATATAAAAACCTGTCACAGGCAAGCTGTTGTGTCAGTGCATGTATATATGGATGTATGTATATGTATATGCATACACACACTTAAATACTACAAAGTAAAAACTGATAAATGTACATGATATTTCGATAAAGAACTTGAGAAGTCTGAGAGGAAGAGGCAGCAGCTGAGATGGACATCTCTCAGAGTATTATTGCTTCAAAGAACAGATAAGAGGTGCCCACAGAGAACAAAAAGCGGATGATACCTGATTGTTTTCAGGGCTGAGACGCCCTCCTGTCCCAGGAGTGCCTGGGATCTTTACCACTGTAGTGCTATTGGCCATGGAGCCTTGTGGAGGGGTGCTAGCTGGTTCCGGTTTTATTGATGAGAAATTGGACAGGTTGATTAGGGCTGAGGGGCCAAACTGGTTCATAATCTGCCGCGCTTTGGACTTCAGCTCATAGAGCTTATCAAGATCTTGTTTCTTTTTGGAGCTATGAGGACCAAGGCCAATCAACTGTAGAAAAAAAACAAGAGAATTAGCTCTGGAAGTACATGTAATAAAGGATGAGTTTTAAAAATAAAATTCTATGAGGTCTGTCAGACTTTGAAGGGTCTTCTTTGATACCTGCACATTGAAAATGGAGGGAATGAAGAATGTTCATTGCTCTCACCTGATACTTAGAAACCATCTCTTCTCCAAAAGCTAAATAAAATAGTCCACACAAGTGAAATAAAGAAGTAAATGAGGGCTTCCCTGGTGGCGCAGTGGTTGAGAGTCTGCCTGCCGATGCAGGCGACGCGGGTTCGTGCCCCGGTCCGGGAGGATCCCACATGCCGCGGAGCAGCTGGGCACATGAGCCATGGCCGCTGGGCCTGCGTGTCTGGAGCCTGTGCTCCGCAACGGGAGAGGCCACAACGGTGAGAGGCCCACATACCGCAAAAAAAAAAAAAAAAGTAAATGAAATGAGGAATCATATGTACAAAAATAAACTAGAATGAGCAAGACATTTTTGAAGATTTTGTAAAAATAGAATACTTGGTTAATTATAAAAATAGAATACTTGGTTAAGTACTACATGCATTATTTTTGAACATCAAATAATGCTAAACTCAAATAAATCATGGCACAATCACATACTTGAAACCTAGTCACAAAACTTCAGAAAACAGATTAGTTCATTTTGGTGTTTCAAAACATGCTTAAGTCTATGTCAGGGCCTAATAAACACAGTTTTTAGCAATTGTTAAAAGTAAGCTCTTCACTGTCATCAAGGGCAAATTTTCTCTGAGTGTTAGCAATCTTTAAATACATGCAGAGTCCCTAGGCTGGAGTAGCCAAGACTTCTAAATTTTAGAGCCATGAGGCTGACTCCGTGGACATCAGCTTTGGTGTCATCAAGATCAGAAGCACATTCAGGAAGTTCCACCCACAGTGACCTCAAGGAGCTTACTTACAGCTATCTGAGTGTCTAGATCTTTAATTACATCAGCAACGGCTGTGAGCCCGGTGAAACGAGAGGCAGCCATTTTCAAAAGCTACCTGTAAATGAACAACTGGCATCAAGCACCACCCTTGCCACAGAACCATTTCAGTTGCATGGCCTGCACATCTTCAATGCAGAATGCAGGCAAACTGACAGTGGAGAACATTTCCTTATTCCGACTGGGCACCAAGAAAAACATCTCCATTTCTTTCATATACAACTTTTAAAATTAATTAATGATGACAATAGTAACATTAAGACTCTCTTCCAATAAAATGAATGTACTATTGTTAGAGATAAGCTAGCAGCATATGAAATTCTTTATTGGCCAAAACTGTGGAATTTGAACCTGCAAGAATCATGGCAATGTTTTCAGAACTTGATAAAGCTTAGCAAACTGAATGAGTATCTGTATCTTGCCCCTATTGCTGAGTTCCTCTCCAACAAATTGTCTAACTCTCTAATACAAGAAATCATCTTCTCCTGGTTTACCCTTAATAAAAGCAACTAACTATGCACTGGTTAAATGATCAAGAGAAACTTGTTGGCCAAGAGCCCGCTGAGGGGGGCAGCACAGCATCAGGATTACTTTTTTTTAAAACCATATGTGGTCCACGTCTCCTGTTCCCTTACCCACAAATCTTACCAATGGAAGAAATGGGAAAGGAAAGATTGTTAACATGGTAACAGTTGTCCTAATGTTATAAAAGCAAATTATTTTCCCAGATCAAGTCCTATGAAAAAGCCTTATTAAAGATTATCAGTATTGGGCTTCCCTGGTGGCGCAGTGGTTGAGAGTCCGCCTGCCGATGCAGGGGACACGGGCTCGTGCCCCGGTCTGGGAAGATCCCACATGCCGCGGAGCGGCTGGGCCCGTGAGCCATGGCCGCTGAGCCTGCGCTCCACAACGGGAGAGGCCACAACAGTGAGAGGCCCGTGTACAGAAAAAAAAAAAAAGATTATCAGTATGAACATAAGCCACCACAATGAGAAGCCCACGCACTGCAATGAAGAGTAGCCCCTGCTCGCCACAACTAGAGAAAGCCCGGGCGCACCAATGAAGACCCAACGCAGCCAAAAATACATAAACAAATAAATTTATAAAAAAATAAATAAAATAAAATTTAAACAGTTGATCAATCTGCAATGGGGGGAGTAATATACTCCTCCTTTCACACACTCCTCCATTCCAGATGGATCAGATATTTAAATTTTAAATATAAAATCATATACTAGGGCTTCCCTGGTGGCGCAGTGGTTGAGAGTCCGCCTGCCAATGCAGGGGACACGGGTTCGTGCCCCGGTCTGGGAAGATCCCGCATGCGCAGAGCGGCTGGGCCCGTGAGCCATGGCCGCTGGGGCTGAGCGTCTACTAGATAAAATATAGAATATCTTTATTTTTTAAAATTTATTTTTGGCTGTGTTGGGTCTTTGTTGCTGCATGTAGGCTTTCTCCTGTTGCGGAGCACGGGCCCTAGGGCATGCGGGCTTCAGTACTTGTGGCACGTGGGCTCAGTAGTTGTGGCTCATGGGCTCTAGAGCGCAGGCTCAGCATTGTGGTGCATGGGCTTAGTTGCTCCGCGGCATGTGGGATTTTCCTGGACCAGGGATCAAACCCATGTCCCCTGCGTTGGCAGGTGTATTCTTAAGCACTGTACCACCAGGGAAGTCCCTATTTTTTTAAAGATTTATTTAGTATTTAATTTATTTTTGGCTGCATTGGGTCTTCGTTGTGGCACACGGGATCTTTGTTGAGGCGTGTGGGATCTTTCCTTGTGGTGTATGGGCTTCTCTCTAGCTGTGGCGTGTGGGTTTTCTCTTCTCTAGTTGTGGCACGCAGGCTCCAGGGCACATGGGCTCTGTAGTTAGCGGCATGCGGGCTCTAGTTGAGGCGCACGAGCTCAGTAGTTGTGGCATGCGGGCTTAGTTGTCCTGCAGCATGTGGGATCTTCGTTCCCTACCCAGGGATCAAACCCATGTCCCCTGCATCGTAAGGTGGATTCTTTACCACTGGACCACCAGGGAAGTCCCTAGAATATCTTTAAAAAATATTCAGAAACCTAAACTTAACACTTTATACAAAAATTAACTCAAAATGGATCACAGACTTAAATGTAAAATGTACAACTATAAAACTTTTAGGAAAAAACAGGAGAAAATCTTTGGGCTCTAGCTAGGCAAAGAGTTCTCAGACATGACACCAAAAGCATGATCTGATCAATAAAAGGAAAAACTGATAAATTGGCCCTCATCAAATTTTAAGTTTTCTCTGTGAAAGCCCACGTAGAAAGGATGAAAAGACAAGCTACAGACTAGAAGAAACTACATATCCAAAAAAAGACAAACTACATATCCAACAAAAGACTAGTATCTAGAATGCATTAAGAACTCTCAAAACTCAATAATTCAAAAAAAAATTAATTCAATTAGAAAGTGGACAAAAGACACACCAGACATTTCACCAAGGAGGATACACAGATAGCAAATAAGCAAATGGAAAGACATTCAATCCAAAAAATTAGTCATTAAAGAAAAGCAAATTAAAACTACAATGAGATATAACTACACAACTATCAGAATAGCTAAAATAAAAAATAGTGACAACACCAAATGCTCACGAGGATGCAGAGAAATTGGATCACTCACACACTGCTAGTGGGAATGTAAATGGTATAGCTACTCTGTAAAACAGCTTGCAGTTTCTTAAAAATCTAAGCATGTACTGTCACAGAGGAGCCTAAAAAGACATGAAGACTAAATGGAAAAACTAAGATCTGAATAAACTATGGACTTCAGTTAATAGTAATGTATCAGGGACTTCCCTGGTGGTCCAATGGTTAAGAATCCACCTTCCAATGCAGGGGCCCTGGGTTTCGGTCTGTGGTCGGGAAGTAGGATCCCACATGCTGCAGGGCAACTAAGCCCACGCGTCGCAACTACTGAGCCTGCGTACCACAACTAGAGAGCTCGTGCACCGCAACTACTGAGCCTGCGTGCCCTGGAGCTCGCGTGCCACAACTAAAGAGAAGTCTGTGCGCACAATGAAAGATCCTGCGTGCCACAACGAAAGGTCCCACGTGCCACAACTAAGACCTGATGCAGCCAAAAATAAAATAAATATTAAAAATAATAATGATAATGTATCAAACGTGGTTAATTAGTTGTAATGAACATACTATACTAATGTAAGATGTTAATAATGGAGAAACTGGGTGCAGGGTATATGGGAACCCTGTACTATCTTCCCAAATTTCCTGTAAATCTAACACTGCTATCTCAGCAGGTTAAATAAATAAATAAATAAATAAATAAATGGATTTTAAAAACTGCTCTAGGAAAGAGTTTATTAAAAAAAATGAAAAAAGGAAAAAGAAGAGCAAATCACGAATACACAAAACAACAGGAATGAATCTTAAAATATTTAGGTGAAAAAAAAAGCCAGTCTCAAAAGAATACATACTATATGATTCCATTTATATGAAATTTTAATATCTAATGATCTAAAAACAAATCTCTAGTGACAGATGGGGCACAGACTGACTGCACAGGGGCAGGTTGGAAGTTTCTGAGGTGATATAAACATTCTATACCTTAAGTGGGGGAATGCTTACACAGCTGCTACATTTATCAAAACTCACAGAACTGTATGTTTACAATGTATACATTTTATTGTATGCAAATTATACCTCAATAAAGTGGATTTGGGAAAAAAGAAAAAACACGCAACTACTGTATGACCCAGCAACTGCAATCCTAGGCATTTATCCTAGAGAAATGAAAACTTATGTTTACATAAAAACCTGTACACGAATGCTCATAGCTTTATTTGCAATAATCAAAAACTGTAATCAATTCAGATGTCCCTTAATAGGTTAATCATTAAACAAACTGTGGTATATCCACACCATGGAATACTACTCAGCAAGAAAAAGAAATGAACTACTGATATGCACAACTTGGATGAACTTCCAGAGAATTATGCTGAGCAAAAGCCAATTCAAAAAGAGTCCATATTGGGGCTTCCCTAGTGGTGCAGTGGTTAAGAATCCGCCTGCCAATGCAGGGGACGGGTTCGAGCCCTGGTCCAGGAAGATCCCACATGCCGCATAGCAACTAAGCTTGTGTGCCACAACTACTGAGCCTGCACTCTAGAGCCTGCAAGCCACAACTACTGAAGCCCACGTGTCTAGAGCTGGTGCTCCACAACAAGAGAAGCCACTGCAATGAGAAGCCCGTGCACTGCAACAAAGAGTAGCCCCGGCTCGCTGCAACTAGAGAAAACCCGTGTGCGGCAACGAAGACCCAACGCAGCCAAAAATAATAAATAAATAAATGAGTCCATATTGTATGATTCCAGTTATGTAACATTTTTGTTTTCCTTTTTTTAAAAATTAATTAACTAACTAATTAGGTTGCACCAGGTCTTAGTTGAGGCAGGCAGGCTCCTTAGTTGTGGCATGCGAACTCTTAGTTGCGACATGCATGTGGGATCTAATTCCCTAACCAGGGATCGAACCCGGGCCCCCTGCATTGGGAGTCTGAAGTCTTATCCACTGCACCTCCAGGGAAGTCCCCTATGTAACATTTTTGAAATGGCAAATTTTACAAACAGAAGATAGATTAGTGAGGTTGTCAGGGATTGGGTGGGAGGGAGGGAGGTCTGGTTATAAAAGGCAATATGAGGGGCCCTTGTGATGGAATTGTTCAATATCTTGATAGTGATGATGGATAAATGAACCTATAAAAAGTGATGAAATTGTATAGGACTTAGTACTCATACACATATATATAAGCAAACAAGCGCAAGTAAAACTCGGGAAATCTGAATAAGATCGTTGGGTTGTATCAATGTTGATATCCTGATTCTCAAATTATACAACAGTTTTGCAAAATGTTACCGTTGGGGAAAACTGGGGTTGCAAAGTGTACAAGGGATCTCTGTATTCTTTCTTTTTTTTTTTTTTGGTACGCGGGCCGCTCACTGCTGTGGCCTCTCCCGTTGCGGAGCACAGGCTCCGGACGCACAGCCTCAGCGGCAATGGCTCACGGGCCTAGCCGCTCCGCGGCATGTGGGATCTTCCCGGACCGAGGCACGAACCCGTGTCCCCTGCATCGGCAGGCGGACTCTCAACCACTGCGCCACCAGGGAAGCCCTGTACTATTTCTTATAAATTCATATAAATCTACAGTTATCTCAATTTTTAAAAATTGGAAAAACAATATTCTCAAGAATAAATAATACCCTTCTAAGGATGACTTTACAAAGCTCAGGAGCCATAAAAGACTAATATGTTTAATTACACAAACATAAAAATGTCTGCACGACAACAAACATAACAAACAAAGTTAAAGGACAAAAGACAAACTAGCAAAAATATATGCAAGATGTATCAAAGGACTAATTTCTTTTATATATAAAAAATAACTACAAATCAGTAAGTACCAACTACCCAATAGAAATACTGTGAAGGGCTTCCCTGGTGGCGCAGTGGTTGAGAGTGCGCCTGCCGATGCAGGGGACACGGGTTCCTGCCCTGGTCTGGGAAGATCCCACATTTCGCACAGTGGCTGGGCCCATGAGCCATAGCCGCTAAGCCTGCATGTCTGGAGCCTGTGCTCCGCAACGGGAGAGGCCGCAACAGTGAGAGGCCCCAACAGTGAGAGGCCCAAGTACCGCAAAAAAAAAAAAAAAATTCAAATGGTTCTTATAATAATGAAGTGATCCTTATTCTCATTCATAATAAAAACGCAAATTAAAACTACAACGTACTATTTTATTCCCCATTTGGCAATGATGAAAAAGTTTTATAGGGACTTCCCTGGTGGTCCAGTGGCTAAGACTCCACACTCCCAATGCAGGGGGCCTGGGTTCAATCCCTGGTCAGGGAACTAGATCCCACATGCTGCAACTAAGAGTTTTTCTTTTTTTTTTAAACATCTTTGTTGGAGTATAATTGCTTTACAATGGTGGTTGCAACTAAGAGTTTGCATGCTGCAACAAAGATCCCGCATGCTGCAACTAAGACCTGGCACAGCCAAATAAAAACATAAAATAAAATAAATAGAAATAGTTTTATACACACTGTGTTTGAAAATTTTATGGAGAAATAATCATTTCATAAGTTGCTGGAGTGGGGGAATATAAATTAGTTACAGGTCTCTATAAAGAGCTACTTGGCTGTATCTACCAAAATAAGAAAAGCATATATTGTTTTAATCCCATAGTTCTGCTTTTAGCAATTTATATTATAATTGAACTTGTATGTGAATAGAATACTATACATACAAGGAATTTCAACCTAAATGTCCATCAAAAGTGATATAGTTAAATAAACTAGAATATAACTATATAATGTAATAGACTGAAAAAGAATGAGACTCATGAAAATATTATGCTAAGTGAAAGAAACCAGTCACAAAAGACTACATATTGTAGGATTCCATTTATATGAAATGTCCAGAATAGACAAATCTATAGAGACAAAAAGTAGATTAGTGGTTGCTAGGGCTGAGGAGTGGGGGAGAGGAATAGGGACTGACTTCTAATGTTTATGGAGTTTCTTTTAGGAGTGACAAAAATAATCTAGAATAGATTGTGGTGATGGTTGCACAATCCTGTTTGTAGCAAAAAACCACTGAATTGTATACTTTAAAATGATGAATTGTATAGTATGTGAATGTCTCAATAAACCTGTTTCTAAAAAACGAGGAAGCTCATGAAATGACCTTCAAGATACATTGTTCATTTAAAATGCAAGGTTCAGAATAGTGAGGATAGGGACTTCCCTGGTGGTGCAGTGGTTAAGAATCTGCCTGGGGCTTCTCTGGTGGCGCAGTGGATGAGAGTCCGCCTGCCGATGCAGGGAACATGGGTTCGTGCCGCGGTCCGGGAAGATCCCACATGCCACGCCGATCCCACATGCCATGCCGCGGAGCCACTGGGCCTGTGAGCCATGGCCACTGAGCCTGCGCGTCCGGAGCCTGTGCTCCGCAACGGGAGAGGCCACAACAGTGAGAGGCCAGCTTACCGGGGGGGGGAAAAAAAAAAAAGCCACATAATTACAAATGTATAAATTATTCCTGGAAAGATACATAAGAAGCTGAAAACAATGGTTGTCTTGAGGGGGATAGCAGAATGGTAGTACCTGGGTGGTCCATGGGACCAAGGTGTGAGACTTATCTTTCATTGTATACCCCAAATTCTGTAATATGTGCATATGTAACCTATGAAAAAAATTAAAATAAACTACTATCTGGTTTGTTTCCACTGAAGAAATAGGTAATACTGACCCCTGTTTTTAAAATATAAAAAAAATATAGCAGTAGCAACAAAAATAAACCGTGACCTTTATCTCACACCTTATACAAAATATCAATAAATTAAAAACTGATCACAGACTTAAATGTGAAAATGTAAAACTATAAAACTTTTAGAAAACATACGAGAAAATCTCCCTGACTTTGGGTCAGAGTTCTTAGATACAACACCAAAAGCACAATCCACAAAAGAAAGAAATTGATAAAGTGGACTTAATCACAATATAAAACTTCTGCCCTGCAAATGAAAACAAAAGACAAGTCTGAGACTAAGAGAGAATATTTACAAATCACTCATCTGACAACTTGTATCCAGGATATATATATAAAAGACTCTCAAAATTCAATAAGAAAACAACTCAATTAAAAAAATGGGTAAAAGAGCTGAACTATCCTTCAACAAAGATTTACAGATGGAAAATAAACACATGAAAAGATGCCCAATATCATTATTCATTAGGGAAATGCAAAATAAAACCACAATGAGATACCACTAAGTACCTATTAAAATAACTAAAATTAAAAATAATATAGGGCTTCCCTGGTGGCGCAGTGGTTGAAAGTCCGCCTGCCTATGCAGGGGACACGGGTTCGTGCCCCGGTCTGGGAGGATCCCACATGGTGTGGAGCGGCCGGGCCCGTGAGCCATGGCCGCTGAGCCTGCGTGTCCGGAGCCTGTGCTCCACAACGGGAGAGGCCGCAACAGTAAGAGGCCCGCGTACCGCAAAAAAATAAAATAAAAAATAAAATTAAGTACAGGGCTTCCCTGGTGGCGCAGTGGTTGAGAGTTCGCCTGACGATGCAGGAGACACGGGTTTACGCCCCGGTCCGGGAAGATCCCACATGCCACGGAGCAGCTGGGCCCGTGAGCCATGGCCACTGAGCCTGCGTGTCCGGAGCCTGTGCTCCGCAACGGGAGAGGCCACAACAGTGAGAGGCCCGCGTACCGCAAATAAATAAATAAATAAATAGATAGATAAATAAATAAAATAAAATTAAGTCCGTATGTACAGATTTCAAAGTTTGTCTTCTGCCTCCAAAACACCTGTGTCACAGTGCAGGCTATAAACACTGCTGATGTACTACCTCCAAAGCACTTTGGAGCTTTCCACAAACACCTCTGGTCAAAAGTAGTATGTTCTATGTTCACATCAACTTTAACACAATGATTTTCTGATCAGGTACTTACTTAGAAATACTATTCTAATAATTCAATTGATGCTAGAGCCACAAATGAGTGAAATAAGTAGTACAATTTGCAAATGTAGATGAGGATAACTCAGGAATAAACTATTATTAATTAAACCATCAAGTATTTTGAAATGGTGGTATGGCCATGCTTTACCTCATAATTTGGTGTAAGTTTTGACCACTTGCATTTAATATAGGCACTTGCAAACAGTTTAGGCAAGCCCACTGGGAACAAAGTTATTGCAGTTTCCCCAATCATCTAGTTTATGTTACAATAATTGTAAAGTTAATCCAATTTAAGCCCCTGTTCTTCAAATTGGTCTTTCTTGGCCTCCTAAATTTAAAATTAAATATGTCTTACTCCAATGTGAGGGAAAGTTCTATTCAGGTCCCATTTTTCTATCTTGAATATCTATGCTTCTTTAAACCACAGGAATTCAGTTCTCCTCAAATACTACACTACATAAATACCCTAATAAGTTATAGTACTTGATAGTAAGAGGAATCTTTAGGAGGAGGAAGAGCTTTCATTCAATGCCATGCTTTGTATAACTATTACCTCTATTTTGCTGATGAGCAAGCTGAGACATGGCGAGGAATCCACTTAGAAAAACAGAAAAAAGTTTTAGTCAAACACATAACTGGGTTTGACTGTGGCTGGGCCACTTAGTAACATGGGATTTCAGGCAAGGCACTTAACCTTTCTGCACTGATTTCCTTATCTGTACAATGGGACTAACAATATCTAACTTGTGCGGCTGTAAGTGATAATTAAATGATTTAATATTTGAAAAGTGCTTATGATGATATCTGGTTAGTCTGAGTTTCTTTTTTTTTTATTGGAGTAAAATTGCTTTAGAATGTTGTGTTAGTTTCTGCTGTACAATGAAAGAATGAAAGTGACTGGTCCAACTTTCTCCACCATCCTTATCTAAAAGCAGCCATCTTCCCTAAATGCTTATGCTAAAAATAAAGGGTACATTTTACTTATTTGTGACTTTCTAAATGACTTACTATATTGTTGAGGGGGAAGGAGCTTCATTTAAAAGTTTCCTAACTCGTAAGTGACATTCATTGTATCAATGTCAATACAGTTAACAAGACCCAAAATAAAATACTAGAATTTGTAAAAACTTCCCTCTTGAGTTTGAAGTTAGAGCAAAGATTCTAGAAGCATGTTTTCAAGGAATATTAACCAAGCATCTCCTATCTGCTATGCAGAGCAGGGTACTGTATCAAAATCATGATCTAATCAATCATTGCCTCACTGTAATCCTAAACCTTCTTTGGACTTTAGCCTCCTTATATGTAAAATACGAGTTTAAAAAAGATTATCTTTCCGGGTCCTTCCATCTCTGCCATCCTCGTTTTTTGAGATGCAGAGATCTGTGCTCAGAGTTGGGTGGGATGGGATTTAAAGCACTTATCAAGTATATAGCTGAGTTCAAACTGCTTCAACTTTACAGCAGTGCTTCGCCAGAACGAAGCAGAAAACGAAGATGCTTCCAAGTGGGCTTCCTAGATTATATCCGACACAAGATAAGCCTGCTAAAAGCCAAGTAGGCAGCGCAAAGGAGTCGTCTTTCCCTGAATACATCCTTTACCACTCTCGGTTCACCCAATATGAGAAAAAAAAAAAAAAAAAAAAAAGGATCACTATATTTTTTCCGAACTCTCTCCCTTTCCCTTGGAGGCTGATCTCCTCACATCCATTGCCCCTTATCGTCTCCGCTTTTAGGAGCCAGTGTCCTCACAGCCCTGTTCTCTCAGGTACTTCGGAGTCTCCAAGCCCCGATCCCGTCCCCACAGAAGCCCGTCTTCACTGCCCGCTCCTGTTCTTCCCAAACCCAAGTGTTCTCTTACTGCTCCTGCCTCTCAGGAACCTAAGTCTTCGCCGCCCTGTTTCTGAATCCTTAGAAACCTGGGTCTTCACTGTCCCGCTCCTACCGCTTAGCAGCCCAAGTCCTCACGGCTCCGCTTTTACCTCTCAGGAGCCCGTGGCTTCACGCCCCGTTCTCTTCCGACCCTCTCCTCTTCGGAGCACTGGTCCTCACAATCCTGTCCCTCTCAGCCCACTTTCCCTCGGGTGCCGGCTAACTCCGTCCCCTTTCCCTAAGTCCCGCTTGGAGCCCAGGTCCCCACAGCCGCGTCTTCTCCGAGCCCCGAGCCCCTCAGTCCCGTCCCAAGAGCCCGATTCCTAACAGACCCGTCTCCTCCACAATCTGGCTTTTGAAACACTGACCACTGTGGGTCTGGGTCCTGACTCCCTCCTCCCACTCTTCTTCCTTAACTGCCAGGGCCCAAGACTCACAGGCAGCAGCGTCTATCTCCCCATGATATGCGGAGACTGCCCCAGTGAAGCGCTCGTCTCAGCAGCCGGTCCGACTGCTCGGCCCTCCCCGAGTACTTCCGGCACCGCTCCCCGCCTCCAACCCGGAAACGCGCGGCTCTTCCGGCCGGCGGGCGCGCGCCTGGCTTGCACAGGCGCGGCCCGCCCTCCGACACGTGGTCGAGATTCATAGCTGTCGGTCAGCTCTGGCAGTTGGGCTTTTTCCTGTTTGATAGTGTGAGCAAGCTCTGCGCCTTCTACCCGGCGTTACGAACCCAGCGCTAGCTATTTCTCCCCAAAATAGCCTGTTGTATATATTGCTAGCATGCCCGGTAACACGCCCTCGGATGGCCTAGAGGTCGCCATTTTTGGTTAGTGTCTTTGTCGTGATATGAGGACGGTAATATCTCCTGGGACCAACATTCCATAGATATTATTGGACCCCAACAGGAAAAACCTGGGGACAAGAGAGACCGGTTGTGGTTGTGATTTGGCAGTTAATAATAACAATTGAGCAATTGCTGTCTACCAGGAAATTTCCTATACACCTTACCTCCGATAAGACAGTCATTTAATGATTTAAAGGAAACCCGTGAGAGGGACTTCCCTGGTCGTCCAGTGGTAAAGACTCCGCGCTTCCACTGCAGGGGGCGCGGGTTCAATCCCTGGTCGGGGAATTAAGATCCTGCATGCCGCGCGGCGCAGTCAGTAAATAAATAAATAAATGAAACTTGTGAGAGATAAAGCAAGTTCTAACTAATAAGTGCAAACTCTCAACTTGAACTCAGAATTCTCACTCTGACCATTAAACTGATGCTTTCGCTTGACTGTCAATGGTGAGAACTGCTGTTTACTAACTGTGCTAGATGCTAGGGTTGTAAAGAAGACCCGATTCCAGCCTGAGTCCCTTCTGGAGCCCGGGTCCTCACAGTAAGATGGACAAGAACCCAAGAACCCACAGACATAAAGGAATGTACAAAAGGCTGGGACAGCAAAGAGTGAGCAGCAGTATCAGCAGGAAAAGCTGCCTCCTACCTGGATTGGTGTAGCAACTTGCTCTCCCTGTCTTTATATCTTGCCATCCTCATCCCACCAAATTCCCAATCCACTCTTAACCCTGCCACAGATCCAAATTCACAGATTCCAGGCCCCTTCACCACTAAGTTCTAAGTTATCTTCCTAGTCTTATTTCTCTGCCACTGCTCTCTTCATTATCCTAAGGGTCTGGCATACCATTTTTGTTTTTGCACTCCATCTTTTTAAGACCCAGTTTACTTTTTTTGCTGTTATTTTTTATACAATTTTTAAAAGTTACACTCCATTTACAGTTATTACAAAATATTGGCTATGTATTTCCCATGTTGTACAATACATCCTTGTAGACTATCTCTTACACCCAACAGTTTGTATGTCCCACTTTCCCACCCCTAAATTGCCCCTCCCCCCTCCCCACTGGTAACCACTAGTTCTCTAAATCTGTGAATCTGCTTTTTCATTATATTCACTAGTTTGTTGTATTTTTTAGATTCCCCATATAAGTGACATCATACAGTATTTGTCTTTGTCTGACTTATTTCACTTAGCATAATGCCCTCCAAGTTCATTCATGTTGCTGCAAAAGGCAAAATTTCATTCTTTTATACATAAATATATATTTCTTTTTTATCCATTCATCTGTTGATGGACACTTAAGTTGCTTCCATATGTTAGCAATTGTAAATAATGCTGCTATGAACATTGTGGCGCACGTATATTTTCACATTATTCTTGTTTTTTTCAGATGTATACCAAGGGATGGAATTGCTGGGTCGTATGATAGTTCTGTTTTTAGTTTTTTGAGAAACCTCCATAGCGTTTGCCACAGTGCATCACTACAGGTGGGAGGCAAGATAAACACAAAACTGTTAGTAGTAGTTTGGGAAAAGCATTCTCACATTTCTGTACTGTATCAATTTCTTTACAATTAGCACAAAGTTTTTATATTAAAAGTGAAGTATACATGAATGATTCCATTTTTATGCCTTTCTGGAAAACGCAAAACTACAGGGCCAGAAAAGAGGTTGCCAGGATTGGGAATGGGGGGAGGAGTTGACTAGAAAAGGGGACAAAGGAACTTTTTGGGGTGATAGAAATGTTTTGATTGATTGTGGTAACAGATACATGTCTGTTCAAGTTTGTTAAAACTCACAGAACTGTATGATAAAAAAATGTGAACTTATGGGCTTCCCTGGTGGTTCAGTGGTTAAGAATCCGCCTGCCAATGCAGGGGACACAGGTTCCAGCCCTGGTCTGGGAAGATCCCACATGCCGCGGAGTAGCTAAGCCCATGCGCCACAACTACTGAGCCTGCACTCTAGAGCCCGTGAGCCACAACTACTGAGCCCACGTGCCACAACTACTGAAGCCCACGCGCCTAGAGCCCGTGCTCCTCAAGAAGAGAAGCCACCGCAATGAGAAGTCTGCGCACCGCAAGGAAGAGTAGCCCCTGCTCACTGCAACTGGAGAAACCCCGCGTGCAGCAATGAAGACTCAACGCAGCCCCCCCCAAAAAAAGGTGAATTTACTGTATATAAATTATACCTCAAGAAACCTGACTTTAAGAAATGAAATAGAGAAAATATAGAAAGCACGGACTATATTTTTAAAATAATTTTAATTGCACAAGTAATAAAATGCACAATAATAAAATAATCTGTGCTTTTTAAAAATGAGAACATTACAGGTAAATCTAGTTTTGTGTGTCTCTGCCCTCATCCAGATTCCCTCTCTCCCTCCTTTCCAGAGGTAATTGATATGTGTTAATAATAGAAACATGTAGCCATTGAAAATAAAGCACTGGGTTTTGTGTGCACACGTATGCTGTTTATTACGGTATCATACGGTACCGTATTCAACACCGTCTTCATTCAATTTTTTTATACCTGTTGATAAAGCGCAGTATTACTTTGTTTCCGTTAATGGTGTCATGCTGTAACTTATTCTGCAACTTTTATCTGTCAATTTTTTTGATGTCTAATTCACTCTTTAGAAGTACAGCAGATGGCATTCCACTTTATGAACCCACCACATTCTGCTCTTTCATTGTTGTGTAGGTGAAGATTAATTAGCTCCCAGTTTTTTGCTCTTACAGGGATCCGGTGCCTCCAGTGCTCACGTGCTGGGGCAGCTTCAGGGTGGACGGCTAGGAGTGGCACAAGTTTGTGCATTTTCAATTTTAACAGGATGGGATTTGTGCCTTCCCCAGATAGGCACCCACAGCTGCGGGGAAGTAGGTCTCGCAGAGCCCCAGACCAGCTTTAAGTCGTCACGGTTCCCTCCCACAAACCCCTCCTCCCCGCCCCTCCCTCTGCACCCGCCGGCATCTTCCCAGCAAGCACTGCGCATATTTGCATATAACTAAAATCTTAGCTTTTACTTTTAAATAAAAATCCAAAAATAAACGATAGAATCTCTTTATGAAGCCTTCTCTCCGTCTCAGAAGTTCCTGCGGTTACACCCTCAACTTCGGGAACTCTGAGTAGAAAATTGCATCGACTTTGTTTTCACCTTTATCATAAAAGGGATTTGCCGACACTGCCACCCTGCTGTTACCGCTAGTGTACTAAAAAGGGCTTCTGTCGTGAGTGACACACGTGGGGCAGCTCGTTTGTTCTTCGTGCGGAATCGACATCAAGAGATTTCGGAAGCATAATTTTTTGAAAATCGGGCAGCTAGTGATCGTTGGTCCTGGCGCCCCTCTTTTCAGGTTTAAAAATACAGAGTGCTCGCCTTACACTAGTTAAAATGATATTAATGTTTTTTGCAAGTGAATGAGTTATCGTTTATTTTCGGCCGACCCGAGTTCGAACCCTGGTCCGAGAAAATCCCATATGTCATGGAGTAGGAATCCCGTGCGCCGCGATTGGTGAGCCCACGTGCCGAAACTGTTGAAACCCATGCATCTAGAGCCTGTGTTCTGCAACAGCTAAAGCTAGCACAGCGTCAAGTCCGCGCACCGCAAGAAAAAGTAGTCCTGGTTTTTCACAGCAGCGCAAGCCCGAGCGCAGCAACGGAGACCCCAAGCAGCCAAAAATAAATAAATAAATTGTAAAAAATATATATATGTATCTCGTGATAAATTCCTTTTATAGTGTACGATGTTTAGTTTCCAGAAATCTAGGGGAGGTGTCGGGGTTGTGAATTGTTTGTGAAGACTGCTTTCACAAGCAATTGATTTTTTTTTAAATAGCAGAAGCAGGTACTTTTCTCCTTTCACAAGTTAAGAACGTAAGCAACAAAAATGATATATTTGTCCGTGAGTTCACTGCTGTAAGCCGAGAAAAAGACTTTCTGTACCCTTTGCAGTTGTCTGCAAAAGCGATGGAATTATCATGCAAAACGTATTTTGTAAAAATTTCTCCCGTTGAGAAATTGGGATTGACATGTATGCATAAACAGTAGTATGTATGGAACAGGTAACTAATAAGAACCTGCTGTACAAAAAAAAAAAATCCCCTCCTTTTTTTTTACCAGATGTACGTATCGCTTTGTAAAGCTGTGTTGATGTTCATATAGCTTTTGTCGTTTAAAAACGTAGAGGCAATACCTTAAAACACCAGTGAAGCAGCGCTTTCTTACTGCTGATAGCAACAACCTTTCTGGAGAGCAGTTGGGCAAGAGACATAAAAATCTAAAACCTTCAAAAAAATTCGTGTCTCAAGACTACGTTCTCACATGAGATTTAGGGAATTCCCCCACAGTTCAAGGGTTACGACGGTTCGCTGCCACTGCAGCTGGCGCAGGTTAGATTCCCTGGCCGGGAAACTAAGATTCTGCCGCCCAATGGGGACGAAAAGAAAAGAGAAAGATTTAGCTACAAGGATTCATTAATTCTAACAAATGTATCGTGTACTCATATGTAGTGGTCCCTCCATATCCGTGCAGGATGGGAAAGGTGGTTCCAGGATCTGCCGTTGGATACCAAAATCCGTACATATACAAGTGGCCTATGGACTTCCCTCATGGCGCAGTGGTTAAGAATTCGCCTGCCACTGCTGAGTACACGGATTCAAGCCCTGGGCCAGGAAGATCCTATATTGCCGCAGAGCAAGTAAGCCCGTGTGCTACAACTACTGAGCCTGCACGCCCAGCCTGTACTCAGCAACAAGAGAAGCCACCGCAATGAGAATCCTGCACGCCACAACAAAGTAGCCACTGAGTGGCCACAGAGTAGCCACTGCTCTCTGCAACTAGAGAAAAGCCCGCACACAGTAAGAAAGACCCAATGCAGCCAAAAGCAAAACAAAACAAAAAACGGCCTAGTGTTTGCATGTAACCTATGCACATCCTCCAGTTATATTTTAAATCATCTCTAGATTACTTATAATACCTAATACAATGTAAATGCTATGTAAAATAGTTGCAGGGAGGTGGCAGATTCAAGTTTTGCTTTTTGGAATTTTGGAACTTTCTGGATTTTTTTTAAATCCATGGTTGGTTGAATCTGTGGATGCAAAACCTGGGGATACAGAGGGCTGGCTGTATTATTTTGCTCACTTAACAAATGAGAAAACAGAAGCTCTGAGAGGCCCAGATCACAGAGCTAGAAAGTAGCAGTCAAGAGGTGAGCTCAGGTCTTCTGAGAGGAATCCTTTGCTCTCACGGCACAGAATACCCAAGGAGGATGTCAACTAGAGTGGAATCTGTTAGAGAAGGAAAATTTATTAGGAAAGTGAAGCTTTTTTCATTTTACTTATCCGTATTTTCCAGTTTTCTAAGAAAATATGGAATACACGAAAAGATTAGAGAAATAATGAGGACACATAGTCACTGGAATACAAATGATGAAAAACAAAATCAGACTCACAAAGAAGCCAGTCACAGAAGACTGTGATATATATATAATCATATATTATATGATTCCTTTTACACAAGATGTTCAGAAGAGGCAAATCTATAGAGACAGAAAGTAGGTTAGAGATTGCCTGAGACTGGAGTTGAGAGCAGGGACTGACTACAAATGGGCATGAGGGATCTTTTTGGGGTGAAGGAAATGTTCTAAAAGTAAATTATGTTGCACAACTTTATAAATTTACTAAAATCATTGAATTGTACACTTAAAATGGGTAAGTTTTATGATATGTAAATTATATTTTAATAAACTTGTAAAAAAAATCAAGGGCTAAAAGGAGAAAAGTTCACTCAGCTAGGAGCCTGAGAATATATAATCAGTTTATGGAATAAGTTCCCTACTTTAGAAACTTAAAAAAAAAAATTTATTTATTTTTGGCTGCGTTTGGTCTTCGTTGCTGCACGCGGGCTTTCTCTAGTTGCGGCGAGCAGGGGCTACTCTTCCTTGCGGTGATCGGGCTTATTGTGGTGACTTCTCGTTGTGGAGCATGGACTCTAGGGTGTGCGAACTTCAGTAGTTGTGGTACATGGGCTCAGTAGTTGTGGCGCATGGGCTTAGTTGCTCCGTGGCATGTGGGATCTTCCCAGACCAGGGCTCGAACCAGTGTCCCCAGCGCTGGCAGGCGGATTCTTAACCACTGCACCATGAGGGAAGTTCCTAAGAAATTTGGCTTAAGTAGATTTCTTGTATTTTGAGCTTCTGTGTGTTAGCTGAAAACTTTTCACTCACTCATTAAAACCCTTTAATGACACCTAACTAGCTTGGGTTAACATCCTGTAAATTTTGAGTGACCCACCACCTTCTTTGTTCTCAGGGCTCAAGCCACACTGGTCTTCTTTCGGTTTCTCCGAAGCCACTACTCTCCTCAACTTAGGACCTCCAGAAATTTCTCTCCTCCACCTGGAAATACTCTTTCTCAACGGCCTGTCTTCCTCTCCCCTTCTCCCAAAGTGGCTAACTCCTCCTCATTCTTCATATGTCAGTTCAAATGTCACTTCCTCAGAGAGGGCTTCCTTGATCCTTCCAACCCTCACTAGGTTAGCTCCCCTACACTCTATTACACTCTTTCATAGCACCAGATACTTCTCTGCAGAACATTATCATGATTGTTATTAATGTATTAGTTGCAAAATTAATTGTTCAGTATCTATATTCCCCAGCCAGATGTCACGTATGTGAGGGCAGGGAACTTAGTTATGTCTTATAGACCACTTGTGTCCATGGTTTCTGGTGTAGTACCTGGCACATAATAGACATTCAATACATATTTGTAGAGCATTTCACAATCCATGAAGTTCTTGTGTATATACAATTACATTGGCCACTATTTACTAAGCACCTACTATGTCCTAGGATATAGGAGTAAACAAGATAGCGTGTTTCTGTCCATTCTAGAGAGTTGACTGTATTCTCCTATGTAGGACAAAACAGTCTTCTCATTTTACAGGTAATGAAGATTACACCACTTGCAAGAAAGTAGCAGACCCTTCTGAAATTAAAATAGAATTACTTCAAATAATGTCAGAGACTCCCAACTGGATGGGTTTACTGCAGGCGGGTGGGGGAAGGGGAGGTGGTTCAGGGAGATGGATTTTGAGAGGCTAGGAAGCTTTGGTATTTTGAAGGATGGAGGGGAAGAGGGTGTCAGTTTGTCAGAAGAGAAGAGGAAGTTTCCATCCTTCAGATGGGCAGATGCCAGCATGGCTCCTCTCTTGAAACCAACCAAATCTGGTTCCTGAGATCCCCTATCTCGGATGTTGGGATCAGTGACCACTGATAAGAAATGAAGGTCACACAAAAATTGTAGTCTATACACTAACTGAAAAGGAAATTAAGAAAATAATTCCATTTACAATAATATCAAAAAGAATAAAATACTTAGGAATAAATTTAACCAAGGAGGTGAAATGTAGCCAAGGAGGAGTGTAACTTGTACATTAAAACTACAAAACATTGCTGAAAGAAATTAAAGAAGGCAGAAACAAATGGAAAGACATTCCATGTTCACAGGTTGAAAGACTTAATCTTGTTAAGATGCCAGGACTAGCCAAAACAAACTGTGGATTCAATGCAATCCCTATAAAAATCCCAATGACATTTTTTACAGAAATATTTAGAAAAACCCATCCTAAAATTCATTTGGATTCTCAAGGGACCCTGAATACCCAAAACACTCTTGAAAAAGAACAAAGTTGGAGGACTAAACTTCCCGATTTCAAAACTTACCACAAAGCAAACTAAGTAAAAATGTTGTGGTATTGGTATAAAAACAGACATATAGACCAATGGAATACAATAGAGAGTCCAGAAATAAATTGTAACATCAAATGATTTTTGATAAAAGTACCAAGACCATTCAATGGAGAAAGGACAGTTTTTTCAGCAAATACTGTTGGGAAAACTGGATATCCACATGCAAAAGAATGAAGCTGAAATTTTACCTTAAACCACATACAAAAAATAACTCAGATCAAAGATCTAAACTTAAGAGCTAAAACTATAAGGTGCTTAGAAGAAAACAGGAGAAAAGTTTTATGACATTGCATTTCATAATGATTTCTTAAATATGACACCAAAAGCACAGTCAACAAAAGAAAACAAGTAAATTGGACTTCATCAGAACTTACAACTTTTGTGTATCAATAACCACTAACAATAACCACTACAGAATGGGAGAAATTATTTTCTCTGTCCCAGACCAACTTTTCCCTCTTCTATGGTGTCACCTCCTGCCCATGCCAGAGGATGAAACTCTAGGGCTGTCAGGACCAGGCCTTGAGTGGAATCTGCAGCAGGCCTGCTGTGGTGGGACCAGCTGAAGAATTCATGCCTGAGCTGGAGGAGCAGTGGGCTCCCCTACCAGCCTGCTGTGGCCTTCCCAGTACGCGGGCCCAGGGCCCAGGGCCCAGTGTGACCAGAACAGCGAATTTGGAAGAGGAGGAGGAAATCCTTTTGTTTGATATCTCTGGAGTTGTAAATGTTGATAACTAATTAAAAACAAAAACAAACAAACAAACAAAACTTCAGGCATCCTCTGGACTCTACATTATCCATTTGTGAAGAGTTATGCCCTATGGGTCCCCAGAGTGGGCAGCCTCTGGTCTCTCTTCCCAGGTATCTACTTCCAGCTGGGAACACTGTCTCCAGCTGCCTGGCCAGCTACTAACTCTGCAATTTCAACATGTCCACAACTGAATTCATAATTTTTATCCCTACTTCCCCTTAGATTCCCATCCCCCCATCAAACCTGCTTCTCCTCTTGTTTTCTCCACCTCAGTGAATGGCACCTCCATCACTTAGTCACCTCCAAAAGACCCCTCTAAGACCACCTCCTGAATCCCCACCGTCATCACCTGTTCTGTTATATTACAGCCAGAACCTCCTAATTGGTCTTTTGACTTCCTATCATGCTGCCGCCTTCTTTTTTTTTTTTTTAATATTTATTTATTTTGGCTGCACCAGGTCTTAGTTGTGGCATGCGAGATCTTCGTTGCAGCATGTGGGGTCTTTTAGTTGCAGCATGTGGGCTTTCTTAGTTGTGGCATTCAGACTCCTAGTTGCAGCATGCATGCGGGATCTAGTTCCCTGACCAGGGATCGAACCCTGGCCCCCTGCGTTGGGAGCGCAGAGTCTTACCCACTGGACCACCGGGGAAGTCCCCTGTCATGCTGCCTTCTCGTCTTCATTCTTTTTTTTTAATTTATTTAATTTATTTTTATTTTTGTCTGTGTTGGGTCTTCGTTGCTGCGTGCAGGCTTTCTCTAGTTGCGGCGAGCAGGGGTTACTCTTCATTGCGGTGTGCGGGCTTCTCACTGAGGTGGCTTCTCTTGTTGTGGAGCATGGGCTCTAGATGAGCAGGCTTCAGTAGTTGTGGCACGTGGGCTCAGTAGTTGTGGCTCTCAGGGTCTAGAGCTCAGGCCCAGTAGTTGTGGTGCACGGGCTTAGTTGCTCTGAGGCATGTGGGAATCTTCCTGAACCAGGGTTCGAACCCATGTCCCCTTCACTGGCAGGCAGATTCTTAACCACTGCACCACCAGGGAAGCCCTCATCTTCATTCTTAACTCCTCCAATGGCCTTCCTTTCCCTTAGAATTAACCTTGTGCTTCTCATCGTGGTCTACAAGACCCTGCATGAGCCGGCACTGGGATCTTTTTACTCCTTTTTTTTCTGTCACTCTGCTCCAGCCTGACTGGCCTTCTCCAAGTTCCTCCAACACATGGATTTCACAGCCTTTGCCTGTGCTGTTTCCCCATAGAATCCTGGAATGTTCTGCTTCCAGATCTTCAGCTGGCTCCTTCTCATCCTCCATGCCTTAGCTCCCGAGCCAGGCCTTTCCTGTTCTCACTGTGTCTAGTTATATCCCCTCCCCAGTCACTGTCTCTCTCACATCTCCTTTATAGCCCTTACTGACACCTGGCATATCCTGTCCCTTGTCTATATCCACTTCCCTCCTCTCTCCCCCACTTCCCCTCTTTTTCTACCCCGCCCCCGCAATGTATACACTCTGCAATAGAATGTCTATGAGAACAGAGACAAAATCTATTTTATTCACACGGGACTCCCAGCCCCTGGAACATTGCCTGGTACATAGAGAGCACTCAAAAATCTGTGTTTACTAAAGACTGCCTGCACTTTTGTGTCTACCTCCCCTCCCCTCGCAGCTCACCCCACCCTCTGTATCACATTCTCGGAAGCCAGAAGCCACTAATAGATGGGGACTGAAACTGGAAGGGAGGAAGTTCCACCCGTGGGTGCAAAAAAAAAAAAATTGGGGATGAATCCAGATACAGTTAAGTGAATCACCTCCTCCCCACACCAGCCCCACCCACCCCTACTGTCCTCCACCACCACCAAAGCAAAAGGCTAACTTGCTGGTTTTGGAGCCAGAGAGGATAAAATTCAAGTCCTGCTGGCTCTGTGACCTTGAATCAGTCTCTGCCTTGGCCTCAGTTTCCTCATCTGTAAAAGGAACACGATAATGGTACCTCATTCACAGGGAGGTCGGGAACAGTAAATGTGGTAATCCACACTCACAGAGGGACTGGGAATCATATCTGGAATGTAATAAGCACTCCAGAAATGCCAGCTGGTATTATTATTAATACTCCAACTGGCACCACCCACCTGCCTTTTAGAATAGAGCCCAGTCAGCTGCCTCCATTGGCTACAGGACCTTAGTTAAGGCCCTCTCTGGGCCTCAGTCTCCCCATCTGTGGCAGGGACTATTAGTAGCTACACTTATGAGTACATGCTCTCTACCAGGCGCTTGGCATATGCACTGTTATGCCCACTAGAGTGTAAGCTCCCTCAGCTCATGACCAGCTTCCTGCCCAGTGCCAGGGACATCATAGGCATGCCCAAAACCTTGCTCTTCACCGTCTCTTATTTTCTTTAAATTATCTTATTTTATTCATTTTTAATTTTTAAATTGTGGTTAAAATATACTTAACATAAAATGTATCATTTGAACCATGTTTAAGTGTCCAGTTCAGTGGCATTAAGTACATTCACAGTGTTGTGCAACCATCACCACCATCCATTTCTAGAACTTTTTCATCATCCTCAGTTGAAACTCCCATTAAACACTAACTTCCCAAACCTCCCTTCCCTCGGCCCCTGGTAACCACTATTTTACTTTCTGTCTCTATGAATTTGACTATTTTAGTTACTTCAAATAAGTGGACAGAGCCTGGAATTAGGACGGATCCATTGGGAGTGGCAGCTCTGCAACTTCTTAGACTTGCAACCTGAGGCTGTGCCACTTAATTTCACTGAGCCTGTTTTGCCTCTTCTGAGAAACGGGGATAACACTCCCTACCTGGAAAGGAAATTTCCTGCCTGGAATTTTATCTATGGAAAGGCTCCTAGCACACTGCAGACACAGAGAAAGGGCTTAAGCAATGTTAGCTTCTTTTCCCTTCAATCCTATGAGCAGCTAGTCTCAGGAAATCATAATGGTTAGGTCATAGCATAGACTGAGGTCAAGAGCTCAGATTCTGGTTCTACCACATACCAACTATGCGACCTCAGTTTTCCTATCTGTAAAATGGGGACACTGCTAGTACCTACCTTGTGGGGATTCCATAAGTTAATAACAAGTGTCAAAAATGGCCTGGGGGTCTTCCCTGGTGGTGTGGTGGTTAAGAATCCGCCTGCCAGACGTAGAGAATGGACTTGAAGACACGGGGAGGGGGAAGGGTAAGCCTGGGACGAAGTAAGAGAGTGGCATGGACATATACACACTACCAAACGTAAAATAGATAGCTAGTGGGAAGCAGCCGCATAGCACAGTGAGATCAGCTTGGTGATTTGTGACCACCTAGAGGGGTGGGATAGGGAGGGTGGGAGGAAGATGAAAGAGGGAGGGGTTATGGAGATATATGTATACGTATAGCTGACTCACTTTGTTATACAGCAGAAACTAACATACCATTGTAAAGCAATTATACTCCAATAAAGATATTAAAAAATAAAAATAATGAACATTGCTTTGCAATCAAATCTCAAAGAAAAAAAAAAATAAGAATCCGCTTGCCAATGCAGGGGACACAGTTTCGAGCCCTGGTCCAGGAATATCCTACATGCCGTGGAGCAACTAAGCCCCTGCGCCACAACAACTGAACCTGCATGCCACAACTACTGAAGCCCATACGCCTAGAGCCCGTGCTCTGCAATGAGAAGCCACCACAGTGAGAAGCCCGCGCAGTGCAAAGAAGAGTAGCCCCTGCTTGCTGCAACTAGAGAAAGCCTGCACACAGCAACGAAGACCCAACACAGCCAAAAATAAAATAAGTTAAATAAATTAAAATAAATAAATAAGTTAAATGGTCTGGCACTTAGTAAGCTTTAGCTGTTATTATTCATGCTGCTGTTGTTGTTACTTGGCTTGAAATAAACATAGTCAAGAGTCAGCAGAGCTGTAGTTCTTCCACCTGGCTGTCCATTAGAGTCATCGAGGGACATTTTAGAAAATTTTCATGGCCAGGCTCTAGCTTCACAGATTCCACTTGAATTTATCTGGGGTGGCACTCTGGTATGAGTATTTTATAAGATCTCCCCAAGTGATTCTATGTGCAACCAGGGATAGGAGGGCCACAATGGTGGGGTAACTAGGAGCATGGGCTCTGGAGTACAACTGCCTAAGTTCAAATGCAACACAGCCAACAAATAGATATATGAATGTGGGAAAGTTTGTTTTTTTTTCTTTTTTGGCTGCGTAGCTTGCACAGGATCTTAGTTTCCTGACCAGGGATTGAACCTGGGCCCTTGGCAGTGAAAACACAGAGTCCTAACCACTGGACTGCCAGGGAATTCTCTGAATGTGGGAATGTTCTTAATCTCTCACGTTACACTGGGTTAATAACAGGACCTGGGAGGTTATATAGATCTAATGTGCTTAGAGCAAGCTCTCAGCAGATCTGGGTACCACTGTCCCTCAGTTTCCCTGCTGTTTTCAAACTGATTGCAGCCCCTGTGGGCCTTGTCCAGTTCATACCCACAGTGTCCCCAAGGGGGCCTGGAAGCCTTGAACATCCCACACGGAGGCCTCTCCTAACCCTGCCAGCTACCCCCAAAGTAATTTTTGGCCCTTCCACTGTTCATCTTTTTTAGTCACCCAAAATGAACAGAATTATCTCCCAAACAAAATTGTCTGCTCAGAAATCAGAGAGACCCCAAGAATGCTAGAGGGGAGGATAGAACCAGACTGGCCATTCAAGTATGTCTCATATTGAAAAGAAGAAGGAAAAGGAAATTCCCTGGTGGTCCAGTGGTTAGGACTCTGCACTCTCATGTTCTCACTGCCAAGGGAGGGTGTGGGTTCAATCCCCGTCAGGGAACTAAGACTCTGCAAGCTGCTCAGCCCAACCAAAAAGGAGGGAGAGGGAGGGGGATGCGGTGTGGTGAGGGTGAGGTGGGGTGTGGGAAGAGGAGAAGAAAAATTATTCTCTCCAATGTTTAGGAAACAGTGTTTAAGGGGAAAAGAAGAATAACACAGATTGCACATTCAAGACAATTCTTCAAGCTAAAGGAAAAAATGCATAGAAAAACGATTGGAAGGAAATATACCACATGTTAAATACGTGGGGTTTTTTTCCTGCTTCTCCATCCTTTTATGCATTTTACAATTTTCTGCAGTGAACAGGTAATTACAGGAAAAACAATTAAGTGAAAAAATAAAAAAGGAAAGCCTTCACATGACTTTTTTGCCTCTTAAGATAATCATCTTTTTGCCTTACGCCTTAGTTCCTTCTTTTTGTCAAAAAATTTTAAAGAATTTTCTCCACTCACTGTTTCTGCTACTTCTCCCACTTACCATTTGATTCACTCCAATCTGGCCTCCTCCCTAACCTCAGAGGTGACCCACCCTGGAAGGATCAGCAATATCCTCTTAGCTGCTAAGTCCAATGACTTCTCCTTTTTCCTCGCCTGATCGCTCTGCAGTATCTGGCATTGTTGGTGCCATCTTCTTCTTCTTTTTTTGAAAAAACATTTATTTATTTAGGCTGCTCCAGGTCTTAGTTGTGGCATGCGGGATCTTTAGTTGCGGAGTGTGGGCTCTTTTAGTTGCAGCATGGGACTTAGTTGCAGCATGCAACTAAGTTGTGTCATAGGGACTCTTAGTTGTGTCATAAGGACTTCTTAGTTGCAGCACACATGCGGGATCTTGTTCTCTGACCAGGGATCAAATGTTGGCCCCCTGCACTAGGAACCCAGAGTCTTACCCACTGGACCACCAGAGAAGTCCTGCCATCCATCCCCTTCTGGAAGCGCCCTGCCTGCTCTCTGGGCTTCTTTTCTCTTCTCTGTCCAGGGAGCTAAGCATTCTTACCAGTTCTGGTTGGTTCCTTCAGGTTCCTCAAGGCTTAATGTTGCCCAGATTTGGGCCCCACATTGCCTGCACACTCTTCCTGGATGACCCATCCACTCTTGGCCTCTGTGGCCCATCTACATTGACAGGTCCCAAAATCCAGTCCTGGACTCTTGCCTCAGACCAGTCAATCCAACTTCCTCTGGATGCCTTCATTTAGATGTCCCTCAAACACCGCAGACTCAACAAGTCCAAATGGACTCATTATTTCTACTTTCCCTCAATCCCCAACAAACTCTTCCTGCTTTGTTCCTTCACTTGGGGTCATCCTTGTCCCTTTCTCTCACTCCCCGCATTTGCTTGATCACTAAGACCTGTTGGTTCCAATTTGGAACTGTGTCTGGAGCACAGCCATGAACTCTGCCCTGCATGAGCCCCTCTCTTGTGGGGATGATCCTAGCAAGATGATCCTAGTCTCCCTCACATAGTTTCCTTTTCCTGGTCTTTCTCCTCTCCAGTCCGTATCATAATTTTTCTGATCATTCATTCATTCGATCAACAAACATCTGCTGTGCACCAAACTCTACAGGTTGACACAAAATAGATAAATAAATAATCCAGGGGATTTCACATTGTGGGGATTGCTATGAAGGTAAGCTGGGGGGTTGAGAGAAAATGACTAGGACATGGATGGGAGTTCTCTCAGACATGGTGCCCTGAATAGTCCCCCAAATGAACCTGACAAGTGCCCTGGTAGAACTGGGAGCAACAATGATAGGGAAGAAGGTGACTGGGGACCCCACTTTAAGGTTGGGAGCCAGTGAAGGTCTGTGAGGAAGGATAGATGAGAGTGAGCTCTGAAGACCTGAGGGAGGAGCTTCCCAGCTAGGGGGAAGAGCCAGTGACAAGGCCCTGAGAAGAGTTCCAGGCACAAAGGGAGTATCCAGAGCACAGTGAGTGAGGGGCAGAGGAGGGCAGGAAGGAGATCACACATGGTGGCCCTAGTGAGAGGTATGGATTTTATTCTAAGTGCAATAGGAAGCTACTGAAGGGTTTTTAACAGGGAAGTCACATAATTTGATGTTATTTCTTTAAAGGGTTACTCCCTTTAGGTGCCTAGGGCGGTTAACATTTGCAAGTGGGTGGATAGGGTTGCTGAGTACTAGAAAATTACTTCAGTGGTCCAGATAAGTCCTGTGGGCTGGGGCTGGGTGTTAGCACTACAGCTGAAGAGGACTTAAACCTCCCTTGGGTCCCCACTCCTTGTAGGATATCTCCTTACCCCTTATGAGAACCATCTGGTTCCAGCCCCCCTCTTCAGCCACATTTCCCTGTATTTCTTTGTACATGTTCTTTTTGGAATGCTCTTCCCCACTTTTCCCTTTGATGAACTCCTACACATTGTTTGAGACCAGGCATAAATGCCTCCTCCTCTGTGAAGCCTTTCAGGAATCCTCCAGGGAGAGCCTTTTGCAATTTTTCTGTGCTTTGTTTGTATCTCTATGATAACACCTATCACACTGTACTGTCTTGTATGTTTACAATTCTGTCTCTGAAGAAGGTAGACCGAGAACTTCTGGAAGGCAGGGACAGGGTTTTGGTCAATGTTCAATGAGTGCATGATGCATAATCAAAAGATATAGATGATCTTGCTATGAAATAGTTCACATAGGTCAGGGGTCCACTCATGACCAGCCCCTATTATATTCAAAATCACCTACTAATGTGTAAGTCTCCTTATTTGATCCTGGAAACAGCCCTCAGAGGTGGGCACAGTGGGAAAATCATCTCTATTTTACAGATGAGGAAATCAAGGCTTAAGGGAGTTGTGACTTGGCCAAGATCCCTGGGCTGTGATAACCAAGCCTAGAATCCAGGTTGTCTGACCCCCAAATCCTATTCTATTGTTCGACTCCTGGGTTGCCTACCTGTTCTTGAATCAAGAACCTGTAAAACTTCCTGTCACCTCGTCATGACAGAGGGGATAGAGATCAGAGATGTGACTCGTAGGAAGGGGCAAGATGGGGAAGCAATTCTCTCTCCCCTTCCAAAACAGTGCCTGCATGCCACTACCTCATTCGTTCTTAATAACGGTAGCAACCATATGAGTGGTTATGACCATGTACTCTGCAGAAAGAAGGCCCTGAGTTTACATCCTGGCTATACCATTTATAAGTTTTGTGACCTTGAGGGATTAGTTAACTTCTCTTGGCCTCCTGTATTTTATCTGTAAAACGGGAGTGAAAAGAAGCTATTTAGTAGAGATGCCAAGAAGATTATATTAGACAAAGGCATCTTCCCTAAGGCCTGGCCATAGAAAGGTCTTAATACTTGCTAATTACTATTACTGGCCCAAGGAACTTTCCTAAGCATTTTCAAGGATCATTTCTTTTAACACTTAACAACAACCTCATTCCTAGGCAAAATAGGGGCTTAGAGCTGTTCAGTAACCCCCAAAGAATTTATGACTTGAACCCAGAACAAACCTCACAACCAGAAAAGGCTTGACAAACATGCATGGGTGAGAACGCAAAGGAGTTTGCTTACTGACTCTATACTGAACCAGATCTTTGATTCCAAAATGATAGCTGTATCGTCACTTCTGAAAGTCTGATGAACGTAAGCTTCATAACCGGATTTGAGGAAGTAAGAGGGGCAGAGTCCTCCAAGGGGAGTCCTGCCTTTGAGAGACATACCTTTGCCCCCAATTGCGAATGAGGTGAGACTTTAATTTAGGCCTCGTTTTCCTCACCCGTAAAGTGGGGTTAGAAAAGTTATCAGGATCCCTGGAGTCCCTCCCAACACTAATTTTCCAGGGCAGGAGATTCTTGCTATGATAAAGGCCCCAAACTCTCCGGCTGAATTTCATCCTCCGCGGGGCCGGCAATAGGGACGCGTCCCCTTTAAGGAGCCAACTCGCCGGCGGCGGCGGCCGGAAGTGTTGAAGCCGGGCCTGGCGGCGGCGGTGGCGGTAGCGGCCGTGGCGGCGTCTGCGCATGCTCCGTCGCCCGCCCGCCCTGGCCTCTC
>NW_020175402.1:6223839-6334925 GCF_003031525.2 Neophocaena asiaeorientalis asiaeorientalis
GCCTGGAGGTGGGGGGCCCCGGAGCCCCGGACCGAGGGGCCCGGAAGTCCTCGGCCGAGGGACCTGGAGGGGCCGGAGCGACTCCGGACTGGGAGGCCCGAACGCCCAGGACCCTGGGGAGGGGTCCGGGGATCCAGGGGTATCCCCAAGGGCGGGATCCGGGGAGCACCAGGCCCTTCGATAAGGAGCTGGGGAGAGGCCTGGGTCGAGCTGGGGAGAGGCCTGGGTCGCGCTCAGGCTAGGGAATAGTGGTGAAAGTGGGGCGAAGGGTGAAGGAAGCCCGCTGCCCGCCCGGGAGTATCCCTGGGAACCTTGGGGTGGGGAGCAAGAGCAGAGAGTGGGTTGCTGAAGAAAGGAGGGTCCACGTTTCACCCGGGGGCGCGTTAGAGGCCTCGGCCATTCAGTCCGGGGGGAAAGAAGCAGGTGCTTCCCCGAAGGCGTGGTGACAGGTCCGGTAGTGGGAGCAGGGGACAAGGAAGAAGATCTCTAAGGGGAAGTGAGCAGGCCCCTACCGTCCCCTAGATGAGGGGGCGGTAAGAAGACACCTCAGAGCCTCCAGAGGAAGGAATGAGAAGGGTCCAGGTCTGTGAGAGAATAACAGAGAGCTGGGAGTACCTCCTGTTATTATAGGTGGAGAGCAGGGTGATCTGGTCTGTCGGGAGTGGGGAGACCCGTGTTTTTGAGGACGGGAGAGAAGATAATTGGTGGGAAGAAGGCTAAAGTACCCTTGCTTTCTAAAATGACAGGGGAATTGGCCTGCTGTCTTCTAATTGAGGGGCAGGAGAGGTGAGGGCAGACTCTTGCTTGAAGATCCTGGAGTGTGATCCACCCAGACTAAGGCACAAGTCTTGACTTAGGGATCAAGGGAAGGCTTGGCCGTCTAAGAAGCTGGAGGAGGCCTGCATTCTCTCCTCAAGATGTGAGAAATTCAAAAACCCTTCCTAACAGACACAGCAGGGGCCTTAACTGGTGTCTGTTTAGGAGAACCAAGAAGTGGCATTTTCCTCCTTAACCTGGAGGATTAGGAAAAGGGAGGATCAGATATTTCGAGTCTCACAGAGGATTCTTTTCTCTCTTTGGGGGACTTCTTCATTAAATGGACTGACTCCCCTAATTTGTCAGCCTTTTATCAATTATGTGTATTTAAATTAGTCTACTGACTTGATGACTTTTGTCATTAGTTGTTAGTCAACCACTTATTCATATTTACTTCAACAAACATATTGAATAGCCAACTTGTACTCAACTTCATTGGGATAGTTTGGGCTGTATTTTGGTCTTGTCCTAAGCAGAAGTCTCCTCAACTATAGTATGGTAACCCTTCAAAAAACCCTTTTACTGTCAAGCAGGTTTGGAAAAGAATACAATAAAATTCCTAGTAATGAAAACTGAAAAGATTGAAATTTAATACTTAATTTAAAAAAAGAATAGGGCTTCCCTTGTGGCGCAGTGGTTGAGAGTCCGCCTGCCGATGCAGGGGACATGGGTTCATGCCCCTGTCCGGGAAGATCCCACATGCCGTGGAGCGGCTGGGCCCGTGAGCCACGGCCGCTGAGCCTGCGTGTCCGGAGCCTGTGCTCCGCCACAGGGGAGGCCACAACAGTGAGAGGCCCGCGTACTGCAGAATAAACAATAGATTTGACACACTTGAAGAGAAAAATCATGAAAGGGAAGATAGACATGAAAAAACAAAACATTCACACACCCACAAAAAACCCTTTTATGCTATTGCTTCCCTAAACACCTACGTAGTGGTCACCAATATGTGACTTATCCCAAACTTCATTTGCCCTGGCTCTTTTCCTCACAGTCGTCCTATGTAGTGATCTTATTGGCTTCATTACATCTGGTAGCGCCCTGGATCACCTACTAAATACGTGAGGAGGAATAAAGGGAAAAAAAAATCCAGGAGTTTTGGCCTCATGTAATAATAAAGTTTTAACTTGGAAATTTCTTAAGAATAGACCACACAGTCTACAAAAATTACAGTGAAGTATGGAATAAATACATTTTGGAGTTAGAAAATTTCAGGATATCTAGTATTTCTGTTAGTCCATTTCAACTACCAACTCTGATGTTCCTGTAATCATGTGACACTTATGCTTACATCTTGCCATGTTTTAAACAATTTTTGGGACACAAAGTGAATTTAATCCAGAGTAAGTCAGATTATCATTTGTTTAGTTTTTTGATAGTTTATGTGAGTAGTCGTGCTTACTTTCATGGTGTCTTATTTGTCTTTGAAAATAGCTACAAATAATTCTTCCTTTTCACTTAAGTTTGACATATTTCCTTCATGTGTGCTCCTAGAATTACAGAGTGTTGTGTGATTCCACAATGAATACTCTAAGTCCCCTTCCATGAAATACCCAAAGGAGCAACTCACTCATCTTGCCTTAGGAGTTTTGGTTGGTATAAACAAGAGCTACTTTTCAGTTTACACTCAGCTTGAAGAGATGACCTTGCAATTAGCCAGTGTAGTCTGTAGAGCTGATTCGGGTTACTTGCTAGGAATATGGTATTTAGGATAATAAGAGATATTCAACCCAAACTTGCTTCTCTAAAGAATGTAAGAATTGCCATGTTGGATCAGACCTGTGTCTCTGACTGATACTGAGAGATATATCGTGGATGATTATAATTATCTTCTCTGATAAATTCTCAGAAGGTTAGAGAAGCAGCCAGAACCTTCCTCTTGAGTTCTGAGGTGTGTGGGGGGTAAGGAGTATATGAGTTCTTATTGAGGAAAGTATTAATCAAGAAGTTAGTCTACCACTTATTTAGAGTATTGTAGAGAGGACTCAACCTTAGGGTAGAAGGTTGAACTAGAAGCATCCTGATTCTGCTTCTCTAACCCATTAATTTACCTATGCTATTAATTTTTTAACATTTAAACCATTGTTTTGAAATAAATTCCCTACGACTGTTACATGCTAAAGTATTACATCTTTTAAATTCATTAAATATGTAACAGAATAGTGCTTGGCAACAAACAAGTGTCCAACAGTTGTTAGCTGTGATTATTTTAATTCACCCTACTTTTTTTTTTTACCCTACATTTTTATGGTTCAGACTTTGACGATATCTATTGGTTCAGTTATTCTAGGATTTGATGGCATTTTATACTTCATCATATCCATTTTGGCTTTTTCTAGACTCAAGTTTCCTAATCATTTAGCTTCTATTGCTGGCAGCCAGCCACACCAGTCCACTGATTCTCTAATCCCCACCCCCGCCAGTTTTAAACCTTCAATTTACATAAGTTTATTTATTTATTTATTTTTGCGCTACGCGGGCCTCTCACTGTTGTGGCCTCTCCCATTGCGGAGGGAGCACAGGCTCCGGACGCGCAGGCTCAGCGGCCACGGCTCACGGGCCCAGCCGCTCCGCGGCATGTGGAATCTTCCCGGACCGGGACACAAACCTGTGTCCCCTGCATCGGCAGGCGGACTCTCAACCACTGCGCCACCAGGGAAGCCCAACGTAAGTTTAGATTGTATATTGTAGTATCTTGCAATTACTTTTTTCCTGTACTATGTGACAGTGTCACACATCTCTTTCCCTTCTGTAGCTCCTTAAGAGCAGATAACATCCCTTTTCATATCCAGGGAGCCTAAGTCTGTGTCCGATGTGGAGTAGGGACTCAGTACATATTGGCCATAATGATGGGCAGTAAGCAAGGCAGCTTAGCCTGAGCTGTCTAAGCAAATTTATATCCCCTCAGTTAAAGATGAGAAAATTCTAGAAGTCTTTTAGGGTAAAGTGAGTTACTCATTGCACAAAAATTTATTACATACATGCTATGTGCCAGATTTTCTTAGGAAGTTTTAGGTAGGCAGTTTTGTAAATAGAAGTCTGATATTTGAAAACTATTTACTACACTCGAGAGTCCTAGGCACTGAGCTAGCACAGGGGAGCCTGTTGAGAAAGAAAAGCTATCCTTTCTCTGCCAGGATGTAGTCTGAGGGGGAGAGGCGGACAAAGGGTGTTGATGGTTGTGACGGGGATGCTGCAGGCGCTGAGGAAGCAAGAAGACCCTCTCAGATGTAGTCAGGGATGTCACAGATGGCCTCTCTGAGGAAGCGATGTTTTAAATAAGTCATAAAAGTTTAGCAGTGACTTGCCAAAGGGGAAAGAGAAGAGAATTCCCGGTAGGGCAAACAAGTGTGAAGGCTCAGGTGAGGAACTATGGCGTAGTTGAGAAATTGGAAAAAATGCAATGGCAGGAGCCCACAATGTGAGAGGAAGAACTGTGAGAAATGAGGCTAGCAGGGTGGGCAGGGGACAGATTTGGTGGGTTTTGAAAGCCATATTAGGGTCTTTGCACCTTAATAGCAGCAAAGGGAATGCACTGAAGGATTTTTAAGTGGGGGAAAATGGCCTTTAGTAAGATGACTTTGTCTGCTCTGTAGATAATGAATTGGAGATCAAGACCAGAGATTAGGGTACTGATGAGAAGCAGCTGGAAAAATCCAGGTAACAGTGTGGTGGCTCAGAATATGATGATGGCAGCACAGATGGAGAGTGGGGGTTGGTTAAAAGAGATATATAGGTGATAGAATGGATAGGATTTGGTGGTTGGTTGGATTTAGAAAGAGAAGAAAGAGGAGTCAAAAATAGCTCCTTAGTTTCTGGCTTGAGAAAATGGGTGGAGGGTAGCACCATTTATTGAGGCAGGAAACATAGGAGCAGGTTTGAGAGGGAACAGTCTTTCAGTTTAAGGTGCCTACAAGATATTTTAAGAGGCTTTTAGATATAGGAGGTGTTGAATACAGGAAAAAAGTTTGAATGTGAGAATCATAAAGGGCAGAAGTCTAAGTCATATATGAGGAATTTTAACCAGGTCAAACACAAACAAAAATTGATTGAACCAATGTATGTCACTGCCTATGATGAGCAAGGCTGTGGGAGACAAGATTTTTATTTTTTATTTTTAATTAAAAAAAAAATTTTGGCTGTGCCACAGCATGAAAGAAGTAAGATTTTTAGAGAAGCAGCACCTCTCCTCACAGAGAGTCTAGTGTCGTCATGGAGGTAGATATCTATTCAGTTAACTGCAGTGCAAGGCACAGTGTGATAAACACTAGAGGAGAGCTGCAAGCAAGTATTGGGGGACCTCAGAAAAGAAAGTGGTTTGGCAGTGGCTTTGTGGAGGAGTGAGCTTTGAGCTGGACCTTGAAGGGAGAAGGAGATGCGGGAGAAAGGAGTTTTGGGCTTATGGAATAACAAAGGTAGGGAAACCTGAAAGTACATATTACACGTTCAGAAATCTGTGGGAGGTTGGTGTGGCTGGATCTTAAGATTCCTGGGATACTGTAGTTGCAGGTGAAACTGGGAAAATTTGGGGGCCAAATGAGGGAGATTTTGAGTGCCATGTTAAATGTGTGTATTATAGGCAAACAATTGCTGTGGCAGAGCTGAAATGTGGATTCGGTCATCTGAGTACTAGTTACATATTCACACTTGCATCCATTGTCTGTCTAAGCACAGTTCAGCACAGTCCTAATCATCTTCAAGTACTCACGTATCTAAGTAAATAGAGTGTTCTTATCCATATTCTCTTACGTGACTCTTTTCAGCTGTGAAGACTAACAGCTGCAGAATAACTTGGGGCCCTCTGAGTTTTCATTAAGATTGAGATAATGCTTTGAGTTACTTTAGAGTCAAGGAGTTTGTGGTACTGGACAGTGGTTTCCCTAACAGCTCCGCAGGGGAGATGTCAGGCAAGACCCTATCTCCATTCAATGTGAGGCAAAGAGGTATTAAGACGTTCCTGGAGGTCATACAGTTGGATTCAGCATTTATTTAAAAACCACACGACATGAACCATCTTTCTTTTTCCCATACAACTTAGTTTAGTTAGCAGATACTTATTAGTATCTGCTTATTAGTATCTACTCACAAAGGACAGAGCACTTGATGAGGTATAAAGGCTGGTTGCAAAGAAAACAGATGATTCTTACTTCCTAGGAGCTTAGTTTGGGATGGAACTAGTGGTGTGCTGTAAACCAGCTCTCCAGAAGAAAAAATACCCTGATTTGTAATGTTTGTCAATTTCTGTGGTGTATATTCTCCCAGCAACTGATTTAAAGCTACCAACTTGATGTCACTAAACTTGGAGTTGGGAAGAGATGTGCACAGTTGGTTCTCAGGAGCTGGTAGAGCTGGCTCCAGCACACCATGGGGTGAATCACACATACTAAGAAAAACTACAATAACAAGTGAGTACTAAGGCATTTCTGGAAAGATCAGAGCCTGTGTCAGCCCCTTCTCACAGTTCCCATCTTTTTCAGAGGACCATGATCTGCAGGATGCCCTGGGAATTAATAGTTATTATCTTGGTGTTCCTTTCCTATGGTTGCCATCTTTTCAAACCAGACAAAGTTACTGGTGCTTCTTGTTTCTGACAGCAGCTCCAGCTATCTGACTTCATGTGAAAGATGGCTAATGCGGAAGTGAGTGTCCCAGTGGGGGATGTGGTTGTGGTACCCACTGAAGGAAATGAAGGGGAGAACGCTGAAGATACCAAAACCCAAGTGATCTTGCAGTTACAGCCTGTGCAACAAGGGTAAGTGACTAGAGATTTGAATATTTTGAAAAATTTGGGAGGTTCAGAGAGTGAGGAAATTATAACTTTAAGGTGATTTAGCACAATGGAACATTCAACATCGAACTCTCAGAGCTAAGTTTTCATCTCTATAATGTATTGTGCTATGTTTGTCATTCAGTACTTACTACAACAGTTTGCTGTTTCCTTGTCTCTCTCCGTCTTCTCTACTGTGAGTTCCTTGGGGGTAAGTTACCTGGTTCCCTCATCTTACTTATCCACACTGTTTAGCACAAGGCCTTGGTACATGTTTACCAGAAGACAGTGTAGTTAGAGTCAGAGGAGACTAGGCAACTGTAAAAGTATTCCTACCAGAAGTTCTCTGGACCCTCGTGGATGGGCAAATTACTAAGCTTAGTCTATCAAAAAAATATTTATCAACCACCTACGATTACACAACGTATTTCAAAGGTGTTGAAAGAAATATAGCACATGGTTCCAACCATCATGGAGCTTGTAGTCTAGTTGTGCAAGGCAAAAATACATGTTTGTAAATAAAGAGATCACTTATGTGGCAAAACCTAAGAAGTGCAGAGTGGCATGGTTAGGATGTGCTTTTGAATTCAGAGGATCACTATGAATTTGAAAGAAGATATAAGATTTTTTGGTGGTCTTGAAAGTTAAATGGGAACTAGATCTGCAGAGGGAAGCGGGGGGTAGTTATTTAAAATAATTTTTTTTTATTTTTAAAGTTGTTTTTTTTTTTTGTTTTGTCAAATATAGTGTTTTTTGTTTTTTGGTTTTTTTTGGCTTTGCCGCGTGGCACGTGGGATCTTAGTTCCCTGACTAGGGGTGGAACCTGTGCCCCCTGCATTAGAAGCATGGAGTCTTAACCACTGGACTGCCAGGGAAGTCCCAGGGGAGTAGTTATTTTATTTTGGGGAATGTATAAAAGATTCTTCAAGGATCAGAAGTGTTCTTGGGCAAGCATATACAGTTGGCCCTCTGTATCTGTAGGTTCCACATCCACAGATTCAACCAACCTTGGATAAAAAATATTAAAAAAAGAAAAAAAATCCAGAAAGTTTGAAACAGCAAAATTGAATTTGCCACATGAAAGCAACTATTTACATAACATTTACATTGTATTAGATATTATAAGTAATCTAGAGATGATTTAAAGTATATGGGAGGGACTTCCCTGGTGACTCAGTGGTTAAGAATCTACCTGCCAATGCAGGGGACACAGGTTCGCTCCCTGGTCTGGGAAGATCCCACATGCTGTGGAGCAACTAAGCCCGTACGCCACAACTACTGAGCCTGCACTCTAGAGGCTGCGAGCCACAACTACTGAGCCCGTGCGCCACAACTACTGAAGCCCGTGTGCCCTAGAGCCCACGTGCTGCAACTACTTAGCCTGTGCTCTAGAGCTTACGAGCCACAACTACTAAGCCCATGGGCCACAGCTACTGAAGCCCGCTTGCTCTAGGGCCCACGTGGCACAGCTACCTAGCCTGTGTGTTGCAAATACTGAAGCCCACGTGCCTAGAGCCTGTGCTCCGCAACAAGAGAAGCAACTGCAATGAGAAGCCTGTGCACCTCAATGAAGAGTAGCCCCTGCTCGCCGCAACTAGAGAAAGCCCGTGCACAGCAATGAAGACCTAACACAACCAAAAATAAAAAAAAAAATTTTAATAAAAAATTAAAAAAATAAAGTATATGGGAGGATGTGTGTAGGTTATATACAAATATTCAGTACTATGCCATTTTATAAGGGACTTGAACATCTGTGGATTTTGGTATTTGCAGGGGGGGGGTCCTAGAAGCAATCCCCCACTGATACCAAGGGATGGCTGTAATCCAATTCCAGTCTACTAAGTAATGTACCTTGCCTTAAAAATTTCTGGAGAAAAACAGTTAACCTATCTTGATAATTTAGAAAGCTTTTCAGTATAGGAAATTTCAAATATACCCCAAAATAAAGAAAATATAATGAACCCCCGTGTAAGCATCCATCACCCAGCTTCAACAGTTATCAACACATGGCCAGTCCTTTTTTTTTTTTTCACATGGCCAGTCTTATTTCATCTCTACATCCACCCACTCCTGAATTTTTTTGAAGCAAATCCCAGACATTAGTATGTATCTGTAAAAGATAAGGACTTTTTTAAAAATATAAACATAGTTTGCTGACATTTCTGAATATTGTTGAGCATAAAGGAAATATTCTAAGGTCTATAAGGGAAAGTTGATATAAATAATGCCTAACATATAGCCTATAGAGCGGTTTAAATTTTTATTGGCACCAACAGATTATGCATGCTTATTCAAACTCATTTGTTTGGGAATTTTGTTTGATACACATACACATACTTGTAGTTGTTACCTTTTGAGGTAGGGTAACATCAGGAAGAATTAAAGGGCAGGTTCTTTAGTTCTCCGCAGCTTTATTTTCTTTTTCTTTTCTTTTTTTTTTTTAGAATTTATTTTCTTATGGAGTCATCATTTCTTCTGTCTTTCCTAAAGTACTCCAGTTGTCATTTGTCCTATCCCCAGTAGAGACAGAAGAAACTTCTCTGCTACTTAGAGACTTAATTCTTTTGAAGATTTGGTTCCACTTATTTTTCTGTTTGTCTTTTTTATTTTCCAAATGATATTGCCTTTTCTGGAAACCTCTCATTGCTTGCTTAGGTAGAGGATCTTTGTACAACATATATTGACTCCCCACTCCACTGTTTACACTGAATTTTAGTGCATGAGCTAGTGAATAAACATTTTGAGGTATTGCATTCTTTTTTTTTGAGGTATTGCATTTTGAGATGCCTGTCAGTTGATTTTTCTAGTTGTATTATTTTATTATTTGAATATTTTATTGCATTTTAGCCTAATTTTATAAAAATGAGCTGGGTACAAAAGCAGTGATTCTAGTGATAAGAAATACTGGTCTCATAATTTTAATACACTTGAGACAAAGATGGAAATCATCAGGTGTCAGTCTTCAGCCTCATCACACTTAACCTGCTTGGCTACAGTTCAAGTATGAAGGAGAGAAACAATCAAAGAGTATATATGAATTGCTGGGAATAAATTGGTAAAGATTATATTTAAAAGGCAAGAAATAATTAGGGATTTTATATAAGTATTTTTAGATTTCAATATATAATTCCTCTTGCCCATCTTTTTAGCTTTTACATATATGACATTTAATACTTTCTCAAATTTTCATCATATACACATTTTCAGGAATACATTGTGAAGCAAAAGTAGAGTGTCTGGTAACAGTCTTTTAATATGAATACATAGAACCTGACGCATCGTGTAAGGTGATACTTTCATAATAATACGAGATTGGTTTTTTTTCTTTTTATAAATTTATTCATTTTTGGCCGTGTTGGGTCTTCAATACTGCACGCCGGCTTTCTCTAGTTGCGGCAAGCAGGGGCTGCTCTTTGTTTTGGTGCGCGGGCTTCTCATTGCAGTGGCTTCTCTTGTTGTGGAGCATGGGCACTAGGTGCGTGGGCTTCAGTAGTTGTGGCATGCAGGCTCAGTAGTTGCATGGGCTTAGTTACTTCACGGCATGTAGGATCTTCCCGGACCAGGGATCGAACCTGTGTCCCCTGTATTGGCAGGCAGATTCTTAACCACTGTGCCACCAGGGAAGTCCCTAGATTGGTTTTAAAATATGTCCACATTCAACTTTTTTAAAAAAACATAGATACTGAGGTACTCAGGTACTAAGAAGACTTTTAATTCTGGGAGTTTTTCAACAAAGAAGGCTTGTTCAGCCTATGCTTTCTCTTTAAAAACAAAAAAAGATGGTTATTAACTTTTTCAAATAAAACCTTTAAAACATACTTAAAAAGTCCTCAGGAGGAATGAAGGTACTAAGATTCCATCACCATTCTTGGCTTTCTAATTCATTTTGGATTCATAACAGAGTTTTTAACAATGAGATCAGGAACTGGTGATTTTAGTATTACATAAATTTACTCAGTGTGCTGAGTGGAATAGTTCAATTTGAGGAGTAGTGACCTTACTTTCCTTATCATGCTCATATCCCTCCCCGGGAGCACAGGCTCCGGACGCACAGGCTCAGCGGCCATGGCCCACGGGCCTAGCCGCTCCGCGGCATGTGGGATCTTCCCGCACCCGGGCACGAACCCGAGTCCCCTGCATCGGCAGGCGGACTCTCAACCACTGCGCCACCAGGGAAGCCCCCTAGTAGTAAGTTTAAGGCCTTAGGAAGCTGTATAAACTCTTTCAGATCACTAGGGTACCCATTAGTTTATGTAATAATCCCACATTCCATTCAATTAATCAGAATATCTTTCCTTATCATTCAAGATAAAAAGAACTTAACTCTGTGGATTTTCAGTTTTCAGTGAATTAGAATACAATGATGTAGACTTAACTTTAAAACTCTAGTAAACATAATTTTACCTCACTTCGATGATTCATAAGGTATGTCGGTATCTCATAACGCCTTAACATTTTAAACATATTTTATGATTTTTTACCATAATCTTGGTAGGTGTAGAGAATTAGGCTAAATCCATCACTATCCTGAGTTGCTTTAGAAAGATTTTCCCTGATAAAATCTTGTTTGCCCGTAAAAATATAGACTATTCCCTGACTTCCCACCCCAAGTGCAATTTTCCGGTTGTTGAAATTATGTATAGACAAGAATTTATTCTTTTAAAGAATTTTGCACATACTGGTCAAGTTAGAATGAGCTTATCAAATTTACTTGAAGCAGTGTTTTTTTTTTTTTTTTGGCCACGCTGCAGCTTGCCAGATCTTAGTTCCCTGACCAGGGATCAAACCTGGGCCCCTGGCAGTGAGAACGCCGTGTCCTAACCACTGGACTACCACGGAATTCCAGAAGCAGCAGTTTCTCATGTGTATCACATTCCTCATTCATTTACCGGTCATTTATTATGTGCTGTGCCATGTTCCAGTTAGCACACGACATGCCAGGTATACAAAATGAATAAAATGTAATCTCTGCTCTCAGGGACATTTTTTTTTTTTTTTTTTTTTTTTTGCACGTGGCTTGCGGGATCTCAGCTTGAAGCCGGGCCATGGTAGTGAAAGCCTGGAATCCTAACCACTAGGCCACCAGGGAACGCCCTCTCAGGGACCTTTTTAGACTATGCCCAAGGAGAGAGAGAGACAGGTAAACAAGTATATAGTATGAAGTGTTATAGTTGTTGTGACTAAGTACAGTTGCATCACAAAGGAGGAAGTGGGTGATTATACTGGAGGATTGAGATGGAAGGAAAAGCATCATACAAGCTACTCATTAAAAAACAAAAGATGGGGAAGGATGTTCTGGGAAGAGGGAGAAGAGCAAAAATAGACGGTGTAAAAGAAGGTGGCAATTTTGGGAACTACAAATAGTTTGGTATGATTGGGGCTTGGATTGTCTGGTGGGATTTGGTGAGAGATGAAACCAGGGGCCAGATCTTGGAGGGACTTAAATATGATATTAAGGATTTGGGTCTTTATTTTAGCAGCAAGGAGAGGATTCTTGAAGGGTTTGGAGGAGGGTGTTACATGATCACTGTGGAAGGAATATAGAAGATCAGGTAGATGCAAGGAGACCAGTTCAGACTAGAGATGATGCAGCCTGAATTAAGGCGGTAGTAGTGGAAATAGACAGGGAGGATGGCTGGTGTTAAGGAGATGCATCTGGCAGGATTTGGTGACTATGTGGGAGTTGAGGAGGAGGAAAAGGGAGAAATTCAGTGTAATTCCCAGGCTTCTGTTTTAGGCTGCTGTGTGCTGGGTGGTGCCATTACAAGGATGGGGAATATAGGAAGAAGAGTAGTTTGGGAGGTGGGAGAGGAAAGAGAACTTGGTTATTTTAGACATAATGAATTCAATAAAGTCCTATGGGATATCCAAATGTATTTATTTATTTATTTAACAGTTAATTGTGTCCTGGCGTGGAATTCAGAAGGGAGGTCTGTGCTAGAGGTGTCACCATGCAGGCGGCTAATCACTGATGCAAAGGAGATTATTCAGGCAGTGCTTTAGGGTAGCAAGTGCAATAATTAACATGTTAGGTTTATTATGGAAATTGAACAAAGGATGTCAATGTATCATGTTAGGTATTCTGAGCCCATTTCTTAGAAGGTAGAAACGTTTTGGAGAGAGATTTTCCTTAAGTGGTACCTCTAGTTACTGCTAGTTACTTTGGGCATAATGGCTCTCTTACTTTTTTTTTTTTTTTAACTAGGTTCTGCTCATGTCTGTAGTTTGATTTTGGTGACTTAAAAAATGCTAAAGTGTAAAAATGACTAAAGTTCCTAGATTCCAACAAGGGACATCAATTCTGTGGTCAGCAGGTTCTTCCTGGTTTGAACTAACAGTATTACTTTTTAGTCTTATTTGGATAAATCTATAATGTGACTTAATCTTATACTTGAAGCAGCACTTTATGTCATGAGCTTTTAAAGTTAGGATGGGAAAAGTCTGGTGTAGAAGGTAGCAAGTGGCGGTGTAAATACAGTAGCAAGAGGAACTTTCCTTTGGGGTGAGGAAAGTTGTTGATTCATTTCCATGGTAGTAGCTGCTAAGCAGTCCCGGGCAGCTTAGAATTTAAATACATTGGGGCACTAGTCAAAGCACTAACATCGGGTTGTAAAGTATATTATTTTATTCCTTTTGAGATAGATTAAAACAAATTTTTTAACCCCATGCTGTGAATATTAATTTTTTCATGATTTATGTAGTCTGTTTATCGATGGACACTTTTACAACAGGATTTACGAAGCCGGATCCGAGAACAACACGGCAGTTGTGGCAGTAGAAACTCACACGATACACAAAATTGAAGAAGGGATTGGTAAGTCTTTTTGTTGTTCTAGTACTTTTTTTTTTTTGGCCGTACCTCGAGGTATGCAGAACCCGTGCCCCCTCCAGTGGAAGCGGGGAGTCTTAACCACTGGACCACCAGGGAAACCCTGTTCTAGTACTTTTGACCTTAGCTTCCTTGGTTGAGATTTCTTGCCTTTTGTGCCTTATTTTTCCCCCCTACCCAGTGTGCCCTACCAGTGCTGTAGCCATCAATTTGATGATGGCACATCTAGAGACACCGCTGCCTAAGATGCTAGGGCTGTCCGTTGATGTTTAACGTGAATTTGCTAGGGTTGCTGAAAAGATTTTTCATCAATAGAAATCCCTCAAAGAAATTGGAGCCTCAAGGTTGAACTCTGTCATTAGGGAAGTTGCTGATGAGGTGTTGATTGTAAGGCAGTGAGTGGAAAGAAACTGAAGTTAGACAAACCTGAGTTTGTCTGAAATTAGACAAACCTGAGTTTAAATCCCACGTTCTCACTGCTTAGCTGTGTGTCCTTGGGAAAGTCCCTTCACCTTTCTGAGTCCTACACAGGGACAATAGGAAACAATCACTGTCTCACAGGATTGTTTTAAGAACTAAAAAAGATTAAGCCTATAAAAGCACACAGCACAGCGTCTGGCACATAGTGGGAGCTTGGTAAGAGAGCTGTTATGCAAACTTCTTCCAGAAGATTCCTAAACAGTACCAACCAGTATGAACTGTTAGCCCCTCAGAGGAACCAGGAGACTAGAGATTCTGAATTAAGCTTTGGGGAAGAGTGTTTGATAAATAAATGATATTTTTTCCATTTTCAAGATGCAAGCACTATAGAAGCAAATGAGGATATGGAAATCGCTTACCCCATAACTTGTGGGGAGAGCAAAGCCATGCTCCTTTGGAAGAAGTTTGTATGCCCAGGAATAAATGTAAAGTGTGTCAAGGTAATTGTCTTTTCTCCTTGCTGGGGCCTATTTTGGGTCTCCTTGTTTTCAAAGGGTATGGTTTTAGTGCCTCTTCTCTCTTCTACCATGTCAATGTTTTTAATTTTGTGGTGTCCCTTTGTGTCACAGTAAAAAAAAAAAAAAATAGGGACTTTGGAGTGAAATTGACCTGGATTCAAGTCCCACCAGAATATAAATCCTTTGAGAGCTGAGAATTTGTCTATCTTGTTCACCATTGTATCCCCAGCACCTAGAATAGGGCTTGGCATATTTATCAGTAAATATTTGTTGAATGAATGGAGTCCCATCTCTATCACTGACTAGCTAGGTGACCTTGATCAAGTTATTTAATATTTCAGAGCCTCATACGTTAAAATACAAATAATTATATACACACACAGTAAGGTTGCTAGAAGAGGAAGTGAGATCATATATGTAAAATGGCTTACACTGGTGTGTAATTTGGTAGAGTATTAAAAATTATTACTGATAAAAATAAGTAATCTTCATGAGAGCACAATATGGAAATAATTGCTTATTCTGTCTCCACTGGTAGCCACAGCTGACCTATGTAGATAGTAGTCACCATCAGTGGCATCATCCTAGAATCATTAAGAATTACAGAGCTTCGAGGCTTTGTAGTGCTGTTGGTTTCTACCATCCTTATTCTTTCTACCAGATCCTGAATCTTGTCATTAGGGCTGAATAGATTACTTCAGTTTAAATAGCCTTTGCAACATTGGACCCGTCTGCTTGATTCAGGGCATAAATGGATTTTAGATCCTAATCAGTATATTAATCTCTGACCCTCCTTGTGTCTTCTGTAGCTTCGTACCAGGACAGGGCACTGTGTCCAGAGAAGGATCATCTTCTCTAGCACAATAGGGTGGGAGGATGGAGAATACAAGGCTATGACTAAAGATGTCATTTGGGTATTTTTTGTTCATAACAAGTAGAGTTATGTCTTTCTTTCCCTCTTGGCCTGCCTAAATTAACATTGGATTATTTTGGACTTTATTTTTTACATTAGTTTAATGATCAGTTGATCAGCCCCAAGCATTTTGTTCATCTGGCTGGCAAGTCCACCCTGAAGGACTGGAAGAGAGCTATTCGTCTGGGTGGAATCATGCTCAGGTGAGCTCTGATAGCAAGTTCATACCTTTCAGCTGACTGTGGGGCACTTAATCATGGTGGAATCCAGAGAACCCAGTCTTCTTAATTTGAATTTTTATTCTGTCTGAAGGATTGGCTTAAACAATCCATGTATTATTTGACCTTCATCAACTTGTTCTTAAAATCCCTGTGAGAGAAGAAAAATTGAATTAAATTGACTCTTCCCAGCATCTAGGACAAATTCTTCTGATGTCAGAATGTTGGGCAGGATCTTCTCTGGGCAGAGAAGCTCGGGAGTAGATGACAGTCCAGCTTGAGATCACTCAGCATAGGCAGAGCTAAGCCTGGTGCTAAGAAAGCTTGACAACAACGGAGATGTGGGCTGATGGACAAATCCTGGGATAATCTGGTAGAGTAGAAGGGTGCTGTTCGTAAGTAACAATTATGCACAGCGAATGCAATCCTTGCCGTCATTGTACCATTGAAATAAACTTTATTTGTTTTTTAAAAATATTTATTTATTTATTTAGGCTGCGCCTGGTCTTAGTTGTGGCGTGCAGACTCTTAGTTGCGGCATGCACATGGGATCTAGTTCCCCAACCAGGGATCCAACCCGGGCCCCCTGCATTGGCAGCGTGGAGTCTTACCCACTGCACCACCAGGGAAGTCCCAGAAATAAACTTTAGAATGTATAGTATCCCCACTCCCATCTCTTTATGCAGCAAGTTTATCATTGTAATCCACCCCACTCCTCGGTGAAATTAACATTAGTTGGTGTTTCTTGAGCACTCAACTATTGATAGAAAATTTTAAAATGTGGTTAAGAATTAAAAGTTCCCCACAGAACATGTATCATGAGCCTTAAAAACCTCTTACCTGGGGCTTCCCTGGTGGCACAGTGGTTGAGAGTCCGCCTGCCGATGCAGGGGACACAGGTTCGTGCCCCGGTCCGGGAAGATCCCACATGCCGCGGAGCGGCTGGGCCCGTGAGCCATGGCCACTGAGCCTGCGCGTCCGGAGCCTGTGCCCCGCAATGGGAGAGGCCACAACAGTGAGAGGCCCGCGTACCGAAAAAAAAAAAACAAAAACCTCTTACCTTTTGTCTTTAATTTTTTTAAGGAATCTGTCTTAAGAGAAATCTATAGTGCTTGTAGAGATTCAAGTATAAAAATGTTCATTGCAACATAATTTATGATGGTGAAAATTACAGTCTGCTTTAATATACAATCAAGGTGTATCTAAAGTAAATTATGGCTCATCTAAATGTATATGAGTTTATACTATGGGGCATTATGAGGTCATTAGAATATTTCTAAAGAGTTTTTACATGGAAAATGCTTATGATGTAATGTAAGGAAGAAAACAAAATGTAATATCAGTTAATATAGTTGTTTCAAAAAACACACATATGTAAGTAAATTTAGTAGAAAAAAACACGCTGAAATGTTGATATGATCTCCGTGTTGGATATTTTTTTAAAGAGCAGTTGTTTTCTTTATAGTTTTCTGTATTTTCCACAGAAAATGTTTTTTTCTTTACGTATGATTTTTATAGTCAGAGGCATAATTAAAAAAAATTCATTCCAGATGATTTGTGTGCATTAATCAGTAGTTGAATGAAATTGGGTGTGAATACCTTTAACTTTCTTTTTTTTTTTTTGTTCTTGGCTTGTTTTATTTGCCCAGAAAAACAAGTGTATGCCAACTTTCCCCAAATGTAAAAGACTCAGAGTGTCTAAAAAATCTTTAGTGAAAGCCAAGTAACATTATAACATAGAGTTTACTGTAATTAAAATACCTCATGGCTTTGCTCATGGCCTATAATAATGACTTGTGAATCTAGTTATAAGGACATTTTATAGTGGGGGTTTAGTATAATCAACGTTTCTCTGTATTTATAGGAGAGTTATCTCTTTTTTTTTTTTTAAAGGAAAGAAATGTGCTGAAGTTTTATGTCTCCAGAAGTGGCAACAGATCTTGCTGGTCTACAAGTACTAATACAACAGAATCTAATCACAAAATTCTAATCCCCCTGTGGCATTTCTCATTTGTGCTGGGATGAGTTAGTCTTTTCCCCTTTTGGGCTTTATTTCACTGAGATTCTATGGGGAAATTTAGCTATTGTCAGGAGTATATGTCTAAAACTTAGTGATAACGGGAAATACAAGAGAGTACACATAACGAGTAGAGGAAGGAGGGAAGAGGAGTACTTGTAAATGTGGGCAGGACCAATGAACATTTTATAGCCCCAATTAGAATTTCTGCAACCTAATGACTTTTAATACTATTAGGTTTCATTAACATATAGAAGGGACTCAGCAACTTTGTCTCTATTTGTCCCTTCAAGATGAAGTGCAGGCTGAATTGGTACTTCTTGTCTCTCTTTGCACAGGAAAATGATGGACTCCGGACAGATTGATTTTTACCAACATGACAAGGTTTGCTCCAATACCTGCAGAAGCACCAAATTTGATCTTCTGATCAGCAGTGCAAGAGCTCCAGTGCCAGGACAGCAGACAAGTGTGGTGCAGACACCCACTTCGGCCGATGGTAGGGGGTAGGAAACCACCTGAAAACCCACTGTGTTTTTCAGTAGCACTTTTCCTCTCATTTCTTCTTTGTGTTTCTTTTTTCAATTCTCGAGAGCGTTAATGTAAGGTATGGTAATCTTGGGTGGGAGTCCATGCTTTAGAAAGAACTCTCTTTGTTTTCTCCCGAGTGATTCCTATTGGCCAGACCTCCTTCCTGGTTTCTTTATTACAGTGGATGGTAAACGTTAGAAAGGTGATCCAAATAATGCTTATTTAACAGTCTCACTTTGGTGCCACTTGACATATCTTTGAAATCAGATTGTTTTAAAAATCCTTTGCTCTTCTAGTGGCAAGGCAAGCGGGTGGATTAGAACGGAGAACGGGTTTTCAGCTGTTGAACTGAGATGTATCAAAGACAGTGTGTCATTGGCTGGGCTGGACTCTGGAGACTGCTGTAAGGATCAAAGAGCTCTGTCTGTAAGGAATTCAGATAAGCAAGCTGAGGCTTCTTCACAAATGAGATAGGATGGGCACACACTTAACTTCAGTATTGTTGAGCTTGGGACAAGGGCTCTCTAGGAAAGATATAGCCATATGAGGTTATTATTAAGGATTTAGTTCAGCTGGAGACTTAGCACAGCTAAAATTCTTAGATAGAATATGTCTAAACTACTTCCAGGAGACTTATAAATATGCCTGACAGAGACCCAAGAACGCTAAAGGATGTAAGGGAAGTATTGTGCTTTAAAAATGACTTATCAAGGTTTCTTTTGGTCAGTCCTAATGTTCTGTGAGTAACCACTGGGTGAGTAGAAGCCAAATTTCTTGGAACCTAAGTTCCTTTCAGGAAAGTGTACAATATCTAGCAGTTTGAATATTTGGTGGTGTGACACTTTCACTTGAAAAGTGAAAAATGCTGTGAAATTATCTACTTCCTTTTCATTTTGCCGAAACTTCTTTACTTGATCATCCATATTGATATTACTTGTTTGCTTGATTATTGATATCCTTCAATGTGGAGAGTCCACACTTGTCTATATTTCTGTCTGGATCAGTTTGATTTTTCTCAATTCTCTTTGTTTAAAACCTTAATATAAAATTGATAGCAGTAGTTTTTTCCTCTGTGAATCTGCTATTCATGGATCTCTTATCTGATTTATTTTGGTCTCATTTCTCTTGCTTTCTTTTACATAGCCTGATAAATAAGTTACAGCAACTTCATGAATTCTAGATGGTTAGTATCAAACATGCTTGTAGTAGGGCTCTTGACTATAATTTTCTTTTAAATTATTTCAAGTCCTCCTCATCCTCACCAAGTCTGGGGCTTGCAGCCTGGCAATCGTGCCCACCTTCTGTCTCTTTCGAAAACATAACTGCTCAGAAAGCAGATTGTTCTTTTGTGATTTTGTAAGTTATCTTTCACTTTCTTTTTTTATTTATTTATTTTTATTTATTTATTTATTTATTTTTGCGGTATGCCGGCCTCTCACTGTTGTGGCCTCTCCCGTTGCGGAGCACAGGCTCCGGACGCGCAGGCTCAGCAGCCATGTCTTACAGGCCTAGCCGCTCCGCGGCATGTGGAATCTTCCCGGACTGGGGCACGAACCCGCATCCCCTGCATCGGCAGGCGGACTCTCAGCCACTGCGCCACCAGGGAAGCTCCTATCTTTCACTTTCTATTCAGAGTAAGAAGAAAGCATTTTCTTTTGCAAGGCAGGTTTTATTTAGGAAATCAAATATTCATCCTGGATTACTTAGGATTCTAGTTTTTAAATATAGAGACATGCAGGCAAAAGGTTAGAAAGTTAAATAACAGGATCTCTTTGGCTGTCTGAGATAGAGGATAGTTGTGACTTTTTCATAAAATTCATGGGCCTTCCCTCTAATGGACTGCTTTTAGGTAGCATCACACAGATTGCCATCTCAGAAGAGAGCATGGAAGAGGCAGGGCTGGAATGGAACTCGGCTCTCACTGCTGCTGTCAGCATGGCCACAGAGGAGGGCATGAAGAAAGACTCAGAGGAAATTTCAGGTACTTTCTATGGGGCTCAGATTTCTTGTAAGGTTTTGTGACTCTTATCACCATTACGATTATGGACACAGAAGGCCTCTTCATTACTTGTGCTGGTTTTTCTTATGCATATTAATACTAATTACAGCTGCAAACACCTTATTTTAATCCAAGCAATAGCCCTGTAAAGTCAGATTTTATGAAGCAATTGAGACTCAGAAAGGGTCAGCACCCTGCCTAAGACCAGTCACACAACTAATAATTCAGCTGTTTAACTGAATTCATCTGTTTAACTCTGAAGTCCATGCTTTTTATCCTGTCACACTGACTCCAACTTTGCCCCATTTGTTAGAGAAACCAAGCTGCAAGATGTTAGAAGAAAAAATTAGGTAGCAGGTGGTGTAGAGGATGGTGATTAATGATGATTCACTTAGAGGGGACAGGAGAAGCTTCACATCATCCTTCATTCATTAATTTATTTAACAAATATCTATTGCTGCCTGTTTTTAGCTGGTACTGTTGTTAGATCTAGATAGATGAAAAGACATAGCTTCTGCCCCCAGGGAGCTTATAACCCCACCTATTCAACTGTTTTATTGTTTTGGGGGGTTTTTAAAAAATATTTATTTATTTTGGCTGCGCCGGGTCTTAGTTGCAGCACGTGGGATCTTCGTTGCAGCATGTGGACTTCTTAGTTGCAGCATGTGAACTCTTAGTTGCGGCATGCATGCGGTATCTAGTTCCCTGACCAGGATTAAACCCAAGCCCCCCTGCATTGGGAGCGCGAAGTCTTACCCACTGGACCACCAGGAAAGTGCCTCTGTTTTGGTTTTTTAAGTATAGGATTAGAGGGAGTATATCTTTAACTTAATTTAATTTCTTTATTACTTAACATTTAAAATATTATGTATTATTTAATTTTAAATTAAATTATTTAAATAAATGCTTTAGTATTTATTAAATATTTAATTTAATATTTTTATTGGAGGAAGATACCTGTTCCCTGTAGCCAGAGGCATGACAAATTGAGGCAATTATCACAAGTCCCTATTTTGCTGCAGAGTTCAAATAATTAGATACCAACTCAGGGAGGCAGCTAGTGTTCCAAAGGCTTCTTTTCTTTTCCCAGAAATAGCCCAATAAGAAATCATTTTGAGGGGGGTTCCCCGGTTGCCTAGTGGTTAGGATTCTGGGCTTTCACTGTTGTGGCCCGGTTTCAATCTCTGGTCAGGGAACTGAGATCCTACAAGCTGCGCAGCACGGAAAAAAAAAAATCATTTTGAATCAAAATAATTTTGAAGTTAACATTGAAGAGATATGCCTAAGTATATGTAGCGTCCCTTGTTTACCCTCTGTCTTATCCCTCTTTTGCCAGAGGACACTTTGATGTTCTGGAAAGGAATAGCTGATGTAGGACTGATGGAAGAGGTTGTCTGCAATATACAGAAGGAAATAGAGGAGCTACTCAGGGGAGTTCAGCAGCGGCTTATCCAGGCTCCCTTCCAGGTCACAGGTAAACACACTAATCCTGACAATAGCGGTCATTGTAGGCAGATCATGTTAGCCTCATGAAACACTGAGGTATAGGTATTATTATCCTCATTTTACAGAATAGGAAACTAAGGCTCATAAAAAGTTACTATCCAAAGTTCGTAACTAGGGCTTTTTATTTTGAATTGTAAAATTTTTTTTTTTATTGAGGTATAGTTGATTTACAATATTGTGTTAGTTTCAGGTGTACAGCAAAGTGATTCAGTTATGTGTGTGTGTGTGTGTGTGTGTGTGTGTGTGTGTGTGTTTTAAAATTTATTTTTATTTAATTTATTTTATTTTTGGCTGCATTGGGTCTTCATTGCTGTGTGCGGGCTTTCTCTAGTTGTGGCGAGTGGGGGCTACTCTTCGTTGTGGTGCGCGGGCTTCTCATTGTGGTGGCTTCTCTTGTTGCGGAGCATGGGCTCTAGGTGTGCAGGCTTCAGTAGTTGTGGCTCATGGGCTCTAGAGCGCAGGCTCAGTAGTCGTGGCACATGGGCTTAGTTGCTCCGCAGCATGTGGGATCTTCCCGGACCAGGGCTTGAACCCGTGTCCCCTGCAATGACAGGCGGATTCTTAACTACTGTGCCACCAGGGAAGCCCCTATGTGTATTTTTTCAAATTATTTTCCATTATAGGTTATTAGAAGATATTGAATATAGTTCCCTGTGCTATACAGTAGATCCTTGTTGCTTATGTATTTTATACATAGTAGTGTGTATCTGTTAATCCCATACTCCTAATTTATCCCTTCCTCACTTCCCCTTTGGTAACCATAAGTTTTTTTTCTATGTCTGTGAGTCTGTTTCTGTTTTGTAAATAAATTCATTTGTATTATTTTTTGCTTCCACATGTAAGTGTAATTTGTTTTTCTCTTACTTAGTATGTTATTCTCTAGGTCCATCCACCTTGCTGCAAATGGCAATATTTCATTCTGTTTTTATAGCTAAGTAATATTCCTTTGGATATGTATACCACATCTTCTCTGTCTATTCATCTGATTGATGGACACTTAGGTTGCTTCCATGTCTTGGCTACTGTAAATTGTAAATTGCTGCTATGAACACTGGAGTGCGTGTATCTTTTCAAATTAGAGTTTTCATCTTTTCTGGATATATGCCCAGGAGTGGGATTACTGGATCATATATGGTAGCTCTATTTTTAGCATAACTAGGTTTTGAACTCAGGTCTGGCATTGCTTTTTCCACAGGTAATTTTTGCCTTGTAAATGGTGCCAGAAAGCAATCTCTCTCGATATAGATACAAAGTAGATATATAGAGTCTGAAAATTGGAGAAATCCACCTGATTTTAGACAGTTCTCATATTGTTAGTTTAAAGCCTCCAGAACGATCGTCTGCATTCCAGGCAGAGGGAACAAAGATCTTGAAGTTACAGTGAACCTGGTGGGTTCAAAGAATTAGAGCAGCACTGACGTGGCTGCAGTGGACTAATTAATGGAGAGAGTGGTAGGTAATGAGGTTGCACAGGAGCAGAGGGGACAGTTTAGATACGCTTTGGTCAGAACTTTGGCTTTTATTTTAAGGTGATGGTAAGCCATCATAGTGATTTTGAGCAGGGGAGTAAAGTGATCAGATATATTTATATATTTTTAATATAGTTTTAAAATTTTTATATATATATATATTTTTTGGTACGCGGGCCTCTCACTGTTGTGGCCTCTCCTGTTGCGGAGCACAGGCTCCGGACGCGCAGGCTCAGCGGCCATGGCTCACGGGCCCAGCCGCTCCGTGGCATGTGGGATCTTCCGGGACTGGGGCACGAACCCGTGTCCCCTGCATCAGCAGGCGGACTCTCAACCACTGCGCCACCAGGGAAGCCCTAATTTTTATATCTTTAATGGAAGCAAACTCATTAATATTTTCAAGATTATTTCTTGTTTGTAATTGAGTTATCGCGTTTGACAATTTCTAATGACCCCATGACAGTCTTAACTAATTTTTAAAATTTTTATTTTATTTATTTATTTATTTTTGGCTGCATTGGGTCTTCGTTGCTGCACGCGGGGTTTCTCTAGTTTGCGGCGAGCAGGGGCTACTCTTCGTTGCAGTGTGTGGGCTTCTCATTGTGGTGGCTTCTCTTGTTGCGGAGCACAGGCTCTAGGTGCACGGGCTTAGTTGCTCCGCAGCATGTGGGATCTTCCCAGACCAGGAATCGAACCTGTGTCCTCTGCATTGGCAGACGGATTCCTAACCACTGCACCACCAGGGAAGTCCCTCAGATTTATTTATATTTTTAAAAGATCACTGTGGTTGCTGTGGGGAGAATAGATTATATGGGGCAAGAGTAGAAACAAGAAGACCAGTTGGGAAACTCTTGAAGGAATTAGTCCAGGCAAGAGATGATAGTAGCGTGGATTAGAGTGGGTAGTGGTAGACCTGGGAAGAAGGGATCATATTGGGCTTATATTTTGAATGTGGAACTGACAAGTCTTGCTGATGGATTGGATGTAGGGTGAAAAAGAAAGAAATCCAGGATGACTCATATATTTTTGGTCTGAGCTGTGAGCGGTGGTAAAATTTCCTGAGATGAAGACCACTGGGAGAAGAAATCAGAATTGGTTTTTGACTTGTTTAGTTGAGATGCTTATGAGGGCTTCAAATGGAGAAGTCATTTGGCTCAACAGAAGTATTAATCTGTAATGCAGGAAAGAGGTCTGGGCTGGAGATCTACATGTGGAAATTCTTAGCATGTCCATGATATTCAAAACCATGGAACTGGATGAGACAACTGTAGAAGAGAGTTGTAGGTGGAAAAGTGGTCTGAGTTAAGGAAGTAATGACCAATTACTGACAGCTCTTTCAAGAAGTTTTGTTTAAAGGGGAACAGAGGGACTTCCCCTGGAGGTCCAGTGGTTACGGCTCCGTGCTCCCACTGCAGGGGGCACGGGTTCAATCCCTGGTCAGAGAACTAAGATCTTATATGCTGCGTGGCGCAGCCAAAAAAAAAAATAATAATAATAATAAAGAGGAACAGAGATAATACTATTAATAATATTGCATGTCATTTCCCATGTTTGGCACTTAAAATATGATGTTTCTAATCTTCATATCTATCTTGCAGAGTAAGTATTATTAGTCGCATTTGTTTCAGATGAGAAAACTGATGACGAAAATGACTTCCCCAAGGTCACACAGATAGGCAACATCAAAACCAAGGTTCAAACCTAGCTCTGTCTAGTAGAATGACCATATTTTCTAAGACAAGTCAGAAACTATAACCAGATGCAAGATTTTTTTCCTTATTTTTGTATTTATTTATATGGAAACATGTATAAAGATATAACAAATAATAATTAGTTACACATGTGATAAATCTTTGTTAAAATATTTTGAAAATGCTATTAGTATTCTAATTTCTGGATTGTTTTATTTTTCTTTTTCCCAATTTTTTTTTTTTTTGCTGTACATGGGCCTTTCACTGTTGTGGCCTCTCCCGTTGTGGAGCACAGGCTCCGGACGCACAGGCTCAGCGGCCATGGCTCAAGGGCCCAGCCGCTGCGCAGCATGTGGGATCTTCCCGGACCGGGGCATGAACCCATGTCCCCTGCATCGGCAGGCAGACTCGCAACCACTGCGCCACCAGGGAAGCCCTGGATTGTTTTATATTTATAAGCAGCACAATAGGGAGTTGGTGGAACATTTCTGTTTTAACTGGACAGGCATGTCTTTTGTTTTAAATAGATGCTGCTGTTCTCAACAATGTAGCACATACATTTGGCCTAATGGACACAGTCAAGAAGGTTTTGGACAACAGAAGGAACCAAGTAGAGCAGGGAGAAGAGCAGTTTCTCTATACTCTGACAGGTATGTATAACTTCTGTCTTTTCTTAGGCGATATTATACTAATATCCTTGAGTCTTGCCACTTCTTTGTTGACTTCTGTTGGGACTGGATTGGCTTGCTTCTTCTTTCTTTCCTTCCTTCCTCCCTTCCTCTGTCCTTTCTTCCTTCTTTCTCTGTCTCTCTTTCTGTCTCTCTCTCTCTTTCTTTCTTTCAACTCACATAGTATCAGATTTGGCTTTTTCTTTGTACATAGTCCTAGGTGAGGTGGAGTGGTGGGAAGCAGAGGAAGCACAAAGGAAAAGAAAAGAAAGCCAGCAACATGATCCTCCTTCTATATCTTTGGAGGATTAAGATGTCTGCTAGATCGCTCCATTAGTCCAGTAATATAAGTGGCAGAAGAAAAAAATTGGCCTTTGTCTTTTTTACATTATTAATACAGAGTCTTTTGATATACATTTAGCACTTTCATTATTTCTGGTAATCAGAAATTATGAGCACATGGATAATTTAACTCTTTTTAATAAGTACTTTGTGCTGGTCTCCAAGCTAGGTTTTAGAAATAAAATGTTGAATAAGGTAGCCTCAGTCTCTTGAGGGCTTTCAAGGAACTCAAGGGAAAGCAGACTTAGAAATAAGTGCAAAAAGTAGTCAGTTTTGTAACAGAGGCATATAGCAGGTATAGTGGTGGAACAAAGGGAGTTATCATTTTTACCCAGAAAAGAATCAGGAGAAGCTTTTGGAGGAGGTAAGGCAGTGAAGGATGCAAAACAAGTTGGAGGTATGGATTCTCAGTCTTAAATGACATAGAATATATTATAATAGTCGGTCATGAAGACAAGAGGCAAGAAAGATCATTTGGTAAGAGAAGAACAATTTAGGTTGTTTTAAACTTATTTTTTATGCCCAATTTATATTTTAAATTCGGTTTACCAGGTATTCTCAGAGATGCCCTTTTTCATTTGATCTTTCTAGGAATATTATAGGCTGTTTCCTTATTTTACAGATAACCCAGTAGAGGCACAGAGAGGATAAATGATTTGCCTGGGACCACATCACTCCTTGACAGTGAAGCCCAGAGTAGAACTCTGTCTTCTTATTCATAGTCCAGTGCTGTCTACCACCTTGAAACTTTACACCATCTGAAAAATGGTTTTTGTTAGAAATGTAGGCTTCTGGTCCCTTGTCCATATCATTTTAGTTATAACCACAGTATACATAAAGTTGTGTTTTCTGCTTTTTTCACTGTGACATACTAATATTTTTCCAAGTTGCTACACAGTATTTTACCTAGACATTCTTCTAGGGATGAATTTAAATTTTCAAAATTTTCTTCAGTAGCTTATTTTGTTGCAGTGAACTTGTATGAATATAACTTTTCTTCTTATGTTCTTTTAAACTACTTCACAATATCAATACCATTTAAGCTTGTGGTTAAATGGTATTGATAATTTGTTTATGGAGTCTTGTGACCTACTGTCAAATTTTCAAGAAGGTTATACCAATTTACATCACAAGTTTGAGCTCCGCAACAATGGGCATTGTTTTTTACAATACACCCTGATTTAACTTTTTAAAATTATAGATTTGGTATCTTGTTTAGGTTCACATTTCTTTGATTACTACTAAAGTTGGAAAAAATGCATTATCTTATAACCGTAAAAGGCAATGTTTTAAATGTGTTCTTTATCACTCCCTACTCCTTTTATTCCAAACAAGGAGTTGACTTGCTCTGGGTGTTCCACAGTGAGCGAGGTGCTCTACAGGTGTGACTGGTTATTTATTGGATGCTTATCAGGTGCTAAGCAATAGAGAAGTTCTGGTGTAGAACCAGACTCACCAGTGGTCATCAAGGTTGGATCGGACCCTTGGGAGAGGGATAGTGATAGGTGTATTGGGGTGGAAAAGCCACCAAGTTGACTCTCAGAAGACTTTTGTTTTGGCCCATGCTCTGTAACCGTAAGGAAGTCGCTTTATCTCTCTGGATCTATGTCAAAATGAATGTGTTAGAACTCTTAAGACCTCCTTCGGTTCTGTAATTCTTAGGGACTTCCTCTATAACTTTCTGTAGACTTCTCTGGGGGCTAATGGTAGACTAAAGCCATCTGGGTCACCAGCAAGTGATCCTGCCTTGAAGGACAGTTTGGGAATCACTGCTTTTCAGAGTGGCCATTGTAGCTCCTTTGTGGGTCCATGGCAGTTGCAAAGGGAGCATGCAGATATTATTTTCATCTGTAGACCCAGGCAGGGCATATATAAGCTGGTAGACCAACTGGAGACTTCTTTGGTTTGCATTTTGGTGACAGGTGACAAAATGCCACAGGAGCTTCTAGAGTTGAGCTATAGTAGGATCACGGCACGAAAAGATTCTGAATTATTGACCTGTCTATAATCACACAATGACATGTAGTAACTGGAGGGATTTTAAAGACCATCCAGTCTAGTTTCTTCTCGAAAACAATGAAATGACTTGCCTGAGGCTACATAGTAGCAAAACCAGGGCAAGACCCCAGGTCTCCTCACTCCCAGTTTACTGTTCCCAAGATTATACTTCTCTCCACACAAAGTCTGTCTTTTTTCCATAGACTTGGAACGCCAGTTGGAAGAGCAGAAGAAGCAAGCTCAGGATCACAGGCTGAAATCCCAGACGGTTCAAAATGTGGTATTGATGCCTGTGAGCACTCCTAAGCCTCCCAAAAGGCCCCGGCTCCAGCGGCCAGCCTCTACCACCGTCCTGAGCCCTTCTCCTCCTGTCCAGCAGCCTCAGTTCACAGTCATCTCACCCATCACCATCACCCCCGTGGGTCAGTCATTTTCCATGGGCAATATTCCAGTGGCCACCCTCAGCCAGGGCTCCAGTCCTGTGACTGTCCACGCACTTCCTTCTGGCCCTCAGCTCTTCCGTTATGCCACAGTGGTCTCATCTGCCAAGAGCAGCTCACCAGACACAGTGACCATCCACCCTTCATCTAGCCTGGCGCTGCTAAGCTCCACCGCCATGCAGGATGGGAGTACCCTGGGCAACATGACCACCATGGTGAGCCCTGTGGAGTTGGTGGCCATGGAGTCTGGCCTGACCTCAGCCATCCAGGCTGTTGAAAGCACCTCAGAGGATGGGCAGACCATCATTGAGATTGACCCAGCCCCAGACCCAGAGGCTGAGGATACTGAGGGCAAAGCAGTCATTTTGGAGACAGAACTGAGGACTGAGGAGAAAGTCGTGGCTGAGATGGAAGAACACCAGCATCAAGTCCACAATGTGGAGATTGTGGTCTTAGAGGATTAACTGGGGGTCTCGGGGCCAGGAGATATGTTTTGGTTTGGAATTTTAATTATTTGTTTATTTTTATCATTGTCCCACTCATTTCCACATAGGATCCTTTTTTTAAAAAACAAAATCTTGTTGTTGTAACTGAACAGGTTGGGTCCCTTCCACCCCCTCATTGAAAAATGGACAAAACAAGCTGCCCTTCCGGAAGTTGAGAGTAGGTCACTCTATGTCCTAATCCTCTTACACCAAGAAAGTGATTTCTTTTAGGGGAGGCATCAAGATAACCAGAGACCCTATCCAGAAAGCCCTTTCCAGGCTAGTCTGTCTGTGTACGCATGTGGTTTTATTCTCATAAAGGTGCATTGACCAAACCAGGGAACACAAATCTGACCCTGGAAGGCAACCCACTCACACGTGGATGCAGAAGGATACTTTACTTTGTATCCTGGAAGGGGCCCTCAGAGGCCAATGCAAAAGTCTGAAACAAAAGTAAGTTGCACTCTGCTTGGAGGGGAAGGTAGCATACCAGCAGCGGCTTAAAAAGGGAAGTGCTTTGGCCAGGATGGGGCAAGGAAATTATCTTACTTCCAGAAGTGCAACTGATGCCTCTTAATATCTCTGAGGGTTACTACCATGGCTGCCATTTTGAGGCAAGGCCAGTGTTAAGAAGAAGGGTACATTTCCACTGAGCAAGTGGCGTCAGAGGCCTGTGGCTTGGCAGAAATAGAAATCCAGAGACGTTACAGCTGTGCTTTGGGGTTCAGGTTCACCTTGCCCCCCACTCTGTCAAAACACTTACCCTCCTAGTCCATTCATTTGCAAACTGTGTGATGTGGTGTAAATTGCTCTGGTTCTTGGACTGTGGCTGTTCTCGGGGTGGGGCTCCAAGGCCATCATTTTTATTGCATGACTCCAGGAGCAGGAGAGTTCCTCATCCAGACCAGCTGCCCTTTTTTTGTGGGGCCCTTTTTTGGCTTTGGAACCAAAAGCAGCCATTCATTTGGTGCTTCCTCTGTTCTACCCTCTGTTCCTCAGTGGTTAGTAGCATCTGTCTCCTGGATCCCACGCTCTTCAGATTTTTGGCTGATTCAGAGAACAGTGACAGGTGCCTGCCTGCCTTCATCCCCTTTTAGATTCATATATACCATTTATACCACAGATGTTTCTGTGAGATATTGAGCTCATAAAAAAACCTTAGGTTTGGCAACACCCCACCCTATCCTGAGGCACCGACTAGATGTCTCCTCCTGAGCGAGCTGGACTCCCTGGGAAAGAAGCATTGTCTGCAACATTATATTATAGGAAATGTACCAGGAATGTAATAATAATATCTTTTGGGGAGTTATTTTGTTTTCTTCTTTTTTTTTAATGTTTTTGTATATTTAGAGATGGGCCCATTTTCCATGCTGTGATTCCTTCTCTTTGACCATCTTCAGTGTCTGGGGCAAGAGTGGAGTCTGTTTTTTGTTTCTTTGATTGCATTGTTTACTGCACTAGGAAAAATATAGGGAAACTGCAGACAATTTAAAAGAAAAATAGGTCAAAAAAGAAAGCATACACTTTAGGAGTGGGGGAGTTTTTTTAATTAAATACAAAACTTTAACCTGTAGTTTCCTTTTTTTTTGAAGGCACCTACCTGAAGCTATGTTTCTTCCAACAGATGTTGGAAACCCTGTTGTTAAGCAAGTGAAAACTGCATCCTGCCATCCCTCAGATAGCTGTGTATAGCTAGAGAAGCCCTCTAACTTGAAAGGGTCAATCTTAAAAGCCTTATGGGTGAGATTTCTGAACCCCATACAGTTGTGGTTTTCAGCTTTAAAATTGGGGTTTTATTTTTCTTTTCAAAATATCTAATAGACATAGCAATCAGTTTAGAACAAACCTTTGGCCCTTTATATATCTTTAGTGAAGGAAGTGGCTTTTATTTCTTGCTTCTTTAGGTTGTCTGTTGGTACATAAACAAAAACAAAATTTCTGCCTAAGCCTAAAACTACTACTTGAACCTAGAAAGGCACATGTCATCTCTATTGCGGTTTTTAGGGACACTTTTATCTTTCCCAGAGACAAGAGGCTCAAATCAGGACAGAGGAGGAGCCTTGGAGAACACCTACCCACTAGCTCAGGTTCCTTTCTTTCCTCCGTCAGAGCTGTTGGTAGCGTTTTAAAGTAGTGTGAGCGTCACGCTTCCAAAGTCAAGAGATCACCTCCTAACGACAGAGCCTGTTTACTTTCACTACCTGAATATTCCAGCTGGTGGAAATACATGAGCTTTGTTGTTTTCCCGGTCTTCCAGTAGCCTGTCATTGTTGCTAGATGCTATGCACCCATTCTTGAGTGTGGGTTTCCTCACAATCCTGGTCTAGATCTCAGACAGGGTGAGGCACATGCAAGACACTGGTATATACACAAGCAGTTACAATGAATCATTCCTCAGGCTGAGTTGGCAGTAGCCATCTAATCTTTCTGTTCATTCATTAAATAAACAATTTGTAAGAACCATCTATGTGCCAGGCTTTGTGCTAGGCACTGGCAGTACAGAGATGAAGGCTCAGTCCATGCACTCAAGGGATTCATTCTCCAGAGGTTGTCTGGAGTTAAGAACTATATTTCAATATAATAATTGGTTTCCTTTGTAATGCTATGTGTTTTATTTCATGCGTTGATAAACATTGTTCCGAGAGTTGGTCCGTAGGTTTCAGAAGGCTACCAAAGTTACAACATGGTTAAGCCTTTCTCTAGTGAGATACTGAAATCATCATATTGGGGTAAGTGCAGTGACAGAGCTTTTGGCTGGGAGAAGAGAGAACAAGGGGTCAAGCATCTAACCCAGCTTGGAGGCAGGGGTCAGCAAATATTGGAGTACTTCCTGGAGAAGATGTATACCTAACCTGATTTAGGAGAGACCATTTTTGGCTACTGTTCTGCATTCCATTTTCAAGTAGTTGGACTTATTTATACAAGAGGGGAAAAAAATCCTAAGTCTCCTTGTTGCTTCTGTCTCCAGAGCTAGGCAGAGTCAGCAGCTCAGGCAGTCTCTTCTGAGAGCAACGCACTGGTGAAAGCCCAGTCATGTGTCAGTTTCTCTGAGCTTCCATCAGATGAATCTAGGGCAGGTAAATGCCCCAAACCTTCCTGTCATGTGGTTTCCACAAAGGCCTCAGAGTCAACTCTTGCCTTGGCCATGTCCCTGTCTGACCCCCGCTTTCCTGTTCTCTTCCCCTTTTCAATTTCCAGGTTCCATCCCTGCCCCCCTCCCCAAACTAAAACAAGACAAAAACTCCCTGGCGTCCTGAAGTAAAAAAGGGACAGTAGATTTGAATATTTAAGATTTAAAGCTACTTCATGTGAAGTTTCTTTCATGCTTCTGTCCATATTTGGGAAGGAGGACCGGAGTTAATCCAAATACCTTGGAAATTAATATTCAGTTTAGGTGGTCTGAGACACCGTTTAGTGGTGGCATTTTAATCCATTTCATGAAAGCATTAAAGGTAAGTCTGTATGGTGGGAAGTACTGGTAACACTTGATGATAAAGATAGTAAAATCAAGCATGAAATGTGGATCTACTAGTTCATTGAGTTATAATTGGTCCACCACTATCAAGGCGGTAGCAAGGACAAAGAAAAGGTTGAATTCTCAAAATACGTACGAGGTTGTGATTCACTTTGGGTAATACTCCTGAGGAAATAGTCCTCTCTGAGACAAAAAATCAGATTCTGGGCTAGCCCCTGCATTTTCAGTCAACTTAACCCACTACAATTGATCACAGATCCCTCACACCTTGGATGCCTCCTCCCTGGGATATTCTCGTGTAGTCTGTAACGTACTACAATAACAACCAAGGTGGTTGCCCTAAACAAGGGATCAGTTCTGCTAGATTGGAACTCTCTACCCCTGGAATTTCTCTTCTTAGCCTTTATTCAGTCATTTCTAGGTTTGCTTCCCAATCCTGGAACACCTTTCTTAGTCCTGAGCTATGCAATTTCACTTCCCCTAGAAGGTTCTACTTTCCTTGAACATCCTTATCGTACTGCTTCTCTAGCCCTTGCTTTGGGGAACCGAATGTGACTTAGTTCCCAAATTCTGCCATGTTAGTAACTGCCTTTCTGCTATGTCAGTAACTCAACTCTTGAGACAGTCACTTCTTCCCAAGAAACCCCCAAGACCCAAACCTCAGCATACATCCATAGACTGCAGTCTTCACTGCCTAGAACAGCCTTCGTCATCCATCACCTGAATTGAAGCACCTTTGAGATGTGCTTGTAAGTTCCCCAGAACACACAGATTGTAAAACCTATCTTTTACACCTGATTGATTCTCTACCTATGGTCCATGGCCCAGGCTAAGACATGCCTGTTTCCTGGATAAATTATTTCAGCCCAGTATGATTCCTACTACCTCTTCTGTTATGTCTTATGAGCCTCCCAACCTGAAGACTCCTGGTGCTCTCTCAACCTAAAGTAGGCCACACCCTACTTTGAAATTGCCTCTGGGTTCTCCTCCTGTATCTATAGTTTCCAATTCTGTACCTTTACTAGTATTGGGCTTATAACATGGTATATATGGGTTGATTTCTCTAGTTTGAGAACAAGAGCGGACGTTAGTATTGGATCACATATAAAGGAAAATGTGAGGCTGGGTAATGACCCAGAAGGAAAGATGGGTTCCTCGTTGGGCTTTGTAGGAGCTTCTGTAAGAGGGGGTATGGGGGACGTTACCTGCATTTCAAAGTATAAGGGTTTTTTAAAATTAATTAATTTAGGCTGTGCTGGGTCTTTGATGCGGCACATGGGCTTCTCTAGTTGTGGTACGTGGGATCTTAGTTCCCTGACCAGGGGTCGAAACCGGGCCCCCTGCATTGGGAGCACGTAGTCTTAACCACTGGACCACCAGGGAAGTCCCCGCAAAGTATAAGTTTTTTTTAAAAAAAAACTTCTCTGCTGTTTTCTCTAAAGAAATCTACATATTGTAGAGCAAATTGGAAGCCCACAGCTCTGATTCAGACTTAAGATTTACTTTGGCCCACATTTTAGTTTTATTTTAACTTTTTATTGAAGTATAAATGCATACAGGAAAGTGCACAAATCACTGTACAATTTGATAAACTGAACATACCCATGAAATCAGCTTTCAGATCAAGGGGAAAAAAAAAGTCACCAGCACCTCACCCAGACAGGGTAACCTCTATCTAGCTCTCTAACATCATATCTTAGTTTTACCTATTTTGAACTCTTTAGGGACTGGCTTTTTTCCTCTCAACATTATGTTGTAAGATTCACCCATAATGTTGTGTGAAGTGTAGTTGATTGCTTCCCATTGCTGTGTAGAGACTGTTATTATTTACTATGCCACAGCTGATCCATTCTAATAATGGGTACTTGGGTAGCTTACAGTTTAGGGCTATTATAAATAATGCCTCTGAACATTTTTTTTTTTTTTTTTTGGGCCCCGCCATGCAGCTTGCAGGATCTTAGTTCCCCGACCAGGGGTTGAACCTGGGCCCTTGGCAGTGAAAACAACAAACCCTAACCACTGGACCGCCAGGGAATGCCCACCTCTGAACATTCTTGTACGTGTCTTTTGACGAACATATATATGCATTATGCCTACGACAGTTCACATGAAAAATTCAAGATAAAGTTTTTCTTAAAACAACAACAACAAAAAAACCCCCACAAAGTCCAGAAGATCTGACAACACTGGGTCCACATTTCCTCACAGCAACACCTGACTGGAACTGAGGCCTGTCTTAGGTGGGCCGTGGCTTCTTCACGTACTGTCACTCCCTATTACAAACCCAGATCTACTTATTTTTGGTAGCTTATTTTTTTCATTCAATAATCTCAAGCACACTCTTCCCCCCAGATAACTGCAAAGCTTATTACCTCATTTCCTTCAAGTCTCTATCCACATGTTACCTTATCAGAGAGGACCTCCCTGACCACTCACCCTATGAAAAGTGGCAACTTCCTCCTGCACTATGCTTCCTAGTTTCCTTTACCCTGCTTTATTTTTCTTTCTTTTACTTATCACCTGACATACACGTATTTTTTTCTCCCCCAAGTAGAATCGAAGCTCCGTGAGAGCAGGGACCATTCTCGTCTCTTAGTCACTGCTGTTTCTACAGTCCCTGGAACAGTGCCTGGCATGTAGCGGAAACTGGATAGATATTTGATGCATGAATAATAAGAAGAACAATAATAACCAATACTTATTGAAGGGTAACTATGTACCAAGCATTTTTCTAAGCACTTTACATATGTTAATCCATTTGAGCCTCAGGACAATCCTATGTGGTGAAGAGCATTATTTACTTCATTTTACAATGAGGAAACTAACACTTATATTCTACTCTAAACAATAGCTACATTTGAAACGTTGTATACGGATCAAATTTATTAAACAGAGTCTTTAAATGTACTAGAGAAGCTTAATACCTAAAAGGAAACTTTCAACAAACCATTTTATTAGGATGATGTTTTGCTGATAACATGTTTAGTCGCTACTTAGGTTGTTTTGTTTACAGTCCAGTTCACCATCTCGCCACAGTACTGCAGAAGGAGTGGTGGAGGGAGGGAACTTCCAGTTACCTGAGAAAGGATTTTAGAACCCAGATCATCTGTCCTGTCCATCAGTCACAGGAAGTACTGATTTATCACTTTGTTAAAAGTGGTCTTGTCTTGTTTGAGATGACATTGATGTCAGGGTCCCTGGTTAGAACTCCTTCATTTGTTTGCTAAGCTCCTACTGTGTAGAGCCCAACCCCACGTACTTTGTTACACAGGGAACCTATTCCATAGAACATTGATAATATTGTAAAACCTTTGCCCACTGAGCAAAAAGATATTCCCCTGCTCCAGGAACAAAAATGGAACCACTATGCCTCAGAAATGCTAAGTTAACATTTCCATGACTGAGACATTCTGGTTAGCCTTTCTGAGCAAACTGGACAGGGCTTCTCATATTCTTGCCTCTCACATTCTGTAGCTGCCACCCAAGGACCGAAAGGGAAGGATTTATCTATAAAACATTGTCACAAATAGTTTAGATGCACTGGTTTAACTGGTTTAACTATTTTTTCTTGGCACAGACCTAAAATTGAACCAGCGCTTTCTGGGGCTCCCTGGCTTCATTTCCCCTTGGCACTATCTCCAGAAATCTTGTTTACACTCCATTTTTCTCTCTGGCCTATTGTCTTAGATTGAGACTGTAAGCTGTTTCCTAGCACAGTGCTGCTCAGACTTTTAGATCCCATGGATCAATAAAAGAGATTTAAAAAAAAAAAAGGTCTTAGGAACCAACATGGGGTTCTCTGCATTATATTTTACCAAATAAGGATATTTTTAAAAATGGCTAATTTTTACTGGCATCATTTGGGAAGAAAGGGCATTTTCACATCAAAAAAGTTAGGAGGGAAATAATCTCAGAATAAAGAACAGTCTTCTGCATTGAGAAAATTTAGCTTTATGAAAAGCTCATTACATTATCATTACCTTTCTTATTTCTTGGGGGACTGGTGAAAATTTCAGCTTTCACCTCTAGACTCTAAGTTGAAACTTCAAGGCTCCTTTCCTGCTGGCTCTTTCTTGGTTCTTGTTCTTTTCTGCCCTTGACTGACATCTCCAACAGGGTCCCTTGTATATACACAGCTGCTAATTCCTAGTGTCCTTAGGCCACCTGGCCCAGCTGTAGGTCTTTTCTTCCTTTAGCTTTGTTCTCACGTTGCTCTTTTCAAAACTCCATTCAGCAAGTCATAAAACACACCTGCAAGTTAAAAGCCAACCATCAGTTTATCTTGGGATTTCCACAGTGCCTTTCCTTTAACATTCAATTAAGCTAGTTAAATCTGCACATTTGACTTTTTAACCCCACCAGGTTTTCATTAATAAAATGCGGATTGACATTACTAGGGAGAATTTTGAAAATGAATGAGATAAATTAATTCAACAAACATTTACTTAGAGTTGGATCATAAAGATTAATAATAAAAAAGTTCTTTGTCGTCTAAGCAGTCATAGATTTATTAAAAAGGCAATATATAAATTGAGAGTTGGTTCTCTTAATCTGGAGTCCGTGGGATGGATGGGCTTGGGGAAGGGAGTGCTTAATGAGATTGTAGGCAAAAATTTGGGTGTATGTTCCTTTTTCTGAGAAGTTTCATTATTCTCATTAGATTTTCAACTGAGTCCAAGACTTCTAAAGGGAAAATATTGATGTAAACATTTTTTTTTATAAATTTATTTTTGGCTGTGTTGGGTCTTCGTTGCTGCATGAGGGCTTTCTCTAGTTGCAGCAAGCAGGGGCTACTCTTCATTGTGGTGCGCAGGCTTCTCCGGTGGCTTCTTTTGTTGCGGAGCACAGTCTCTAGGAACGCGGCTTTCAGTAGTTGTGGCGCATGGGTCTAGTTTAGTTGCTCCGTGGCATGTGGGATCTTCCCGGACCAGGCTCGAACCCGTGTCCCCTGCATTGGCAGGTGGATTCTTAACCACTGGGCCACCTGGGAAGCCCAGACAGATAGTTGTGGGTTTTTTATTTTTGTTTTTGATTTTTGCGCGGGCCTCTCACTGTTGTGGCCTCTCGCGTTGTGGAACACAGGCTCCGGATGCGCAGGCTCAGCGGCCATGGCTCACAGGTCCAGCCGCTCCGTGGCATGTGGGATCTTCCCGGACTGGGGCACGAGCCCGCCTACCCTGCATCGGCAGGCGGACTCTCAACCACTGCGCCACCAGGGAAGCCCCAAACAGATAGTTTTAATACACTAAGTTACCATAAGGAAATGTGACCGATATTATGGGTGAACAAAGAATAGAACACTTTCTTTCTGCTTGAGGGAAAAAAATATGGTTTCATTGATCAGCGTCTCGAAGGACAGATAGGAATTGGGGAGGGGGGATGGCAAGGACATTTGAGGCAGAAAGAACTGCATGTGCAAAGTCATGGGTTCCAGAACAAAATGTGTATTTGAGAAAAATGCAATGTGGCTGGAGCATGGAGTGCATGGTGAGAAATATACAGGGCTAGGGAGTGACAAGCTTTGAAAACTGTGTGGACTACAGAGAACCAGCAGAAATCTTTAAAAATAGGTTTTTACACTGTCAGTTGTGTGAAGTATATAAACATTTCTCAAAGGAGGTCCCTTCTATTCCTGCCTTACTAAGGGAGTGGCTTGGGCAGCGAGGTCTGCTGTTGCTGAAGGCTGGAAAAGTTTGAGAACCAGAGCTCTAGGGCTCAGCCCAGGCCATAGCAAAATTCTGAAGAGTATGTAAAATCTGTCCTCCTTTCCTGCTTCTTTTCACTTGATCCCCACTGCCCCCTTCATATATCCAGAAGGATCTGCTTGGTTTCTACCTTCCAGAATTCTAAAATGGTTGAACTAGAAGGAACCTCAGAAGTTATTTTGGTCCAACTTCCCTAATTTACAGTCTTGGAAATAGACTCTGATTAGGAAGGGATTTACTCTCCGTGTCTCCCCTTCCATCTCTGGTTTGGTGCTGGGCCTGTTGCTCTCCTCCTTCTCTTCTTTTTGTTTTGTTTTGTTTTGCTTGGCTGCATCACTAACCAGGGATCACAGTGGAATGGAAGCCTGGAGTCTTAACCACTGGACCGCCAGGGAATTCCCACCCTCCTTCTCTTCTGAGGAAATCCCAGGGACTCCTTCGGCTTCAACTAACATCCCCATACCAGAGACTCTAAGGTTTGTATTTCCAGCTTGATGTTACTCTCTAAGCCCAAACCTTTTAATTGTCTACAGAACATTCCTATCTGATGTTTTATGTTCTTCTGAAACCCAACATGTCCAAAGATAAATTGATGATCACAAAATCTCCTCTAGGATTCCCCACATTAGAAAATGGCACCTTACCCACCGAATCGCTCAAATCAATATTATGTTGATATCTCCTCCTTTAACGCCCTCCCCACAATCCAATCAATCACTAAGACCTCTCATTTTGCCTCCTAAAATGTCCATTTTGTCCACTTCACTCTGTCTTCATCATCACTATAATAGACCATTATCTTTGCCTGGACTTGCAGCAATATTCTTCTAACTCCTAGTCTACTCTTTTCTCCCTGAATCTACTTCCCACACTGCAATCAGAGTGAACCTAAAACATAAATCTGAGAACGCTGTGCTTCTATTAACCCTTTACTAACTGATCATCGTTTGTAGCTAACAACTAAAGGCCCTATTTTTCTCTTTTCTGCCCAGTTCTTGAGTCTCATCTGGTGCCACCCTCTCTCTCATTATGCACCAGTCATGTTGGCCTTTTTTTCAGTTCTTCACCAGTACCAAGATCCTTCCCCGCCTGGGGCCTTTGCACATATTGTCTCTCACATCCCTTCCCTCCTTGTCTGGTCAATTTCTGGTCATCTTTCAGGTTCTAGCTGAAGCTCAGGACTTCAGGGAAAACTTCTTGGTCCTCTGACTAAGTGAGGTCCGTCTGTGCTTTCTCATTGCACTGTAACAACTGTGAGTGAATAACTTTTTTTTTTAAATAAATAAATTTTTGGCTGTGTTGGATCTTCATTGCTGTGTGCCAGCTTTCTCTAGTTGCGGCAAGCGGGGGCTACTCTTCATTGCGGTGTGTGGACTTATTGCAGTGGATTCTCTTGTTGTGGAGCACTGGCTCTAGGTGCACAGGCTTCAGTAGTTGTGGCACGTGGGCTCAGTAGTTGTGGCACATGGGCTTAGTTGCTCCATGGTATGTGGGATCTTCCTGGACCAGGGCTCAAACCTGTGTCCCCTGCATTGGCAGGCAGATTCTTAACCACTTTACCACCAGGGAAGCCCAGAAGTGACCTCTTAAGACTTTCTCTCTAGCACATTGCCTGGCCTTCAATAAATGCTTGTTAGAAGAGGGATTGAGTGCTTTATGCACCTAGTGGCAGAGGTGAAACTAGAGCCCAAACTCATTTCTGATATGGTATTCTTTTCTCAAACCATGAGCAGTCTGCCCCCTAAGATGATATCCCACACTCCAGACTTCCTCTCCCTCTTCCCAGTGATTAAATGTATCAGTCTTGTGTGTTCTGTTCAGGGGCCTATTAAAGCCAATCTGGTGACATCCCCCAGGATGTCTGCGTTTTAACTGGGAAATCCTGTAGGACAGAAAGTAATCTCAAAGGAACTAATCAAAATTTCAGGCACTATAAAAATACTGGAAGGAGGGAATTTTCACTATCATCCCTTAATGGGATTATAGGAAAGAAGTTTACAATGTACCAGATTTACTTTAATGTTTTTTTTTTTTTGAACTTTATCTTTGTAGCAAACCTGTTAGGTAGATTTTATTATCCCCTTTATCAAATGAGGGAATCTCTGAAAGGTTTAGTAATTTACCTAACGTCACCAATCTGTTGGGGAGGCCAGTGTTTAGTCACTCCCCCTCCCCGATTATGACTCCTGGTCTAATCCTCTTTTCACCATACCACTGCCGCCTTCAAGGGTAAGTGTAGGCAACTGCTTACAGTTTACACATAAATCTGGGCCATGGGGTTAACTGGTTAACTTATATTAAAAAAAAAAAAGGATTACTATGTTTCTTCTCTTCCCTTGGTGGGATCTATGCTCTGAACCTGGACTCTGCCAGAAGTCTATCACATTTGGTGCCTGACCTTATTCATTCCAACCATAAATGTGATTACGGACAGAAAAAATGCGTTGAGCACTCTAAGCAAAATTATGATGCCAAAAATCCAAGATGCTGTGTTATTTATTTTACTACTGAGTCCACCCAAGCCTCCTGTATCCAGGGAGGGGATGATATCAAGTTGACACTTGAGTGCATTATTTATCTGTTTACTACTATTTGCAATAACAAAAGCTATTAGGAGATGGACTGTCCTGGGATCAAATATCCCTGCAGGAGTCAGGTTTGCCTCTGATTAAAAATGCTTCTGCCCATCCATCTTTTAGATCGCCTCAGGATTCTGGTTCCTGAATACAGGATTTCTCTTGGGGGTGGAGGGACACTATTACGTTCCTCTCAGTGTCAGGCAAACCTTACTATTTAATAGCTTTGTGACCTTGGGCACATGACTTAACCTCTCTGTTTCCTCAGTTATAAAACGGATTGGCTGACAGCTACACTGAAGATGCTGAAAGCCTTTAATATGTTTGAAAGCACATAACAACGAAGCCTAGTCTACAGCAGGTATTCAAATAGCATTTATTTCCTTTCTTCCCCAGGTAAGGACTCGTTGAAGGAACATGTAAAATTTTGTGTGGATGTGTGAAGTGTGTTTTTCTTGGAAATACAGTCCACAGTTTAACAGATTATCATGGGGGCCAGCGACATCCCTAAAAAAGAATTGTGGATTCTCCTCTCTGCAACGCCGAAGGGTGAATCTCTTTCTCAGGGGACCGGATGTTTACTGGATATTTTTGTTCTCTGGGCCCTCTTTCTGTAGCCTGCTAACAGAGGAGGATAACCAGGTGAGGGGGTGTCTTTCTCAGGGCAGGGCCCCCTTGAACTTTCCCTGAGGGCTCTGTGACTCCTGTTCGTGTTCCCCCCCATATGGGGGTGGGGTGCCATCTGCAAGTGGGAAGCAGGTTTATTTTAAGGCCTCTCAGCCTTCGGGGTTCGCTTCTTCACTGAAAACCCAGCTTTTGTGGGTTCCCCCAACCTAAAGCTACTCCCTTCCCTCCAGCTGTTAGTCAAAACTTCGTGGTGCGACCCTGGCCGCCCCCACCCTCCTAGGCCCCAATCCCAAGGCGGTGGGGGCGGGGAGGCCGCGCGCGCCGCTTCCGCTCCTCCAGCCCACCAGAGGGCGCTGCGGCCCCACCTCTGCCTTCCCGGAGTGCTTCGCGCCGGGCCCCTTCAGCGTGGGTGAGCGAATGTGAGAGTCAGCGTCGCGCCGTGCGCGCCGTCCGCCTCCGCTGCTCGGCGCCCTTATTTCGGCTGCGAGGCGCGGGCGCGCGCGTAAAGGCATAGAGACGGGCGTTGAGCTGTCGGGCTAGAGCGTCGCCGAGTCGGAGCCGGAGCCGGAGCCCGAGCCGCGCGCTGTGTCTCCGCTGCGTCCGCCGAGGCCCCCGAGTGTCAGGGACAAAAGCCGCCGCTGCGCCGCCTGCTGCCGTCGCCGGGGCTCATCCGCTGCCGCCGCCACCCTGAGGAGAGTCCGCCGCCGTCGCCACCCCTGAGGATCCGAGAGCCATGTCGGCCAGCAGCCTCTTGGAGCAGGTACAAGGCCCGGCCCGCATGCCTCGGCCATTGTGTGAGGCGAGAGGGAGCCCGACTAGGCCCGGGCCCGCCGCCCCCGGTCGGGCCGAGCTGAGGCGGCGCCTTTAGCGGGCCTCATTTTGAGGCTCTCAGGCCGGCCGCGCCCAGCGCCTCGCCCTCGGCCCGCTCTCCTCGCTCCTCACTGGGCCTCGGAGACCGCCGGCCGCGCCGCGTCCCCTCCTCTCAGCGGGCCTCGTTTTTCTCTTGTTTCCTTCCCCTTCTTTGAAGCCCTGGTCCCCTCGCGTTGTTTGTGGCGCGGCCCCCCTCCTCCCCCTTGGCCCCGCCAGCGTCGCGCTTCCCCCGCCTCCCATCTTCAGCCTCCCCCTCACCCCATTCCTGACGCCTCTCCTTAGGCCTGCGCCTTTATTCCCGTATCGGTCCCGGCTTTAACTTGTCTCTCCTTTTCCGTTTTTTCTTCGGACGATGTGCTGCTCGGCGACGTTTCCTTTCCCCGCAGAGACCAAAAGGTCAAGGAAACAAAGGTGAGCCCAGCTCCGCCGGTGCCCCTGGCGGGCGGGGGACCCCGTGTGTGGGGGGCGGGGTCTCCGGGAAGCGCCCCGGGGAGAGGACCTTTCGGAAGCCGCTTAGTTTGCAGGTGCCTCACAGTTAAGTATTTGACCCTTTCGGTGTGTTCCTGCAGCTGGCGAACAGCTTTGTAGTGAACAAGGAGTAATTCATTAGGGGTGGGGGTGGATTCGGTTTTGAAATGTCCCAGGTCCTTTAGTTTCCTGTAGGTCTTAGAAGGCCTTTGTTTTTCATCCTCGTGGATCACACTCTGGAAGTGCTCACATGTGATGGGGGAGGGGAAGCGGGAGGGAATAGAAATCTAGAGGAGCCAATAAAATGACCTTTTTAGATCAACTTGCTCTGGGTGGAGGGAGACATTTTTACTGACGAATGTTGCTCAGCATTCATTCTCATCTTTATCCTTTCGAAACCCAAACTTACTTGCTCTGTGTAGTATGGTTTTTCTCTGGTTAGGAGGTATTTGATTAGTTTGGGAGGTGGATTGTACGATTGAGACACTCCTAATTTGAATTTTTTCTCCTTTAGTACAAAATGGATCTGTACATCAAAAGGATGGATTAAATGATGATGATTTTGAACCTTACTTGAGTCCACAGGCAAGGCCCGTGAGTAGTTAACCATTTTCGTGCTTGATCAGAGGATGCAGTATACCATTATTCTTTCTCTGCTCTATCAATAAGTTTCATTTTCAGGGGATGACTTTCTTAATATCAGTCAATACGTTATAAAACCAGTTGCTACAAATGTCATAGGCCCTTAAGGATCTTATCTCTGTTGTGAGCAAACATACCATTCTCTGAGGCTAGTACTGATAACATTTTACAGTGTACTAACAGCAACACTTGCTTGAGTAGTTCTTCCTCCTTAGCAAGAATGTAACAATGTAAAACTTAAGAATACTGTCTGGTGTTAAATGTTTTCACCTCCCAAACATTTTTCTTTTAGGAAAATTGGATTCATACGTGATGGGAAAAACTAACATAAAATCACCTGAACTTTATTCAGTGCTGCAGAACTGAGTATCTTCGTTTTGTCTAGTCACTAGTTAGTGGGTTCTTAGGTTATCAGAACTATTTTGGAGCTGGGTACTCTTTCAAGTTGAGCTGCATCTTCATCTGTAAAGAGCAATTTTGTATATATCTGGCTTCTTAGGGGAGCTGTATTTACAAAACGGAGTTGAAGGAAAATAAAATACTGTTGAGAACAGAGATCAAGAATGATGGAATTCCAGTTTTTGCAATGTAATCTGTCTTCTAATGTGAAGATTAGTTGCATGTAGGTCCATATATGAACATGAACTGTGCACAGAGACTTCTTTGATTCAGCAGTTCTTTTGTGTTACTATCTTGGATCCCAAAGACAGTCACAAAGTTGTAACTAATAAGTATAACTCACCAGACTAATAAACCAAAAGGAAAATTGACAACTCATCCAGAATATCCTAAAAGATGAAAAAGTTTGTGGAACATTTATATAAGTTCTGAACAGATGGTGTATGGTATTCATAACAGTCTTGAATAACTTGACAGTGCGTGCGCATGTTTGGGCCTAATGCTTACATAAAACTTTTTGATCCGTTGTGTAGAATTTTCTGAATTGAAAGTGTAGAAACCGCTTAAGCAAGTGATTGGAAAAAAGTTTTTGCAGAAGACAACCAGTTAATCAGGAAAAGTAGGGAAGGAAGTGGAGGAATGAACTATTAAAATAGGGTTCTTGCTCTTGAGGTAGTTTGCTTACATAATCATTATAACAAGGAGAGTGGGAGCATTTGGAAACATAATTCTAGGTAGTTCTTGTGAAACATTGTGTAATTCAGATTTTTGAGCTCAGGGGCATGTGGGAACCTGCCAGTTCAGGTGTAGGCATTTAGCTCTATAGTGGCATAACCTGTGATATTAAATGTGTTTGTTTTTTATTTGTTAAGTAAGCTAAAGCTTGAATATTTTTGAAAAATTTGTGGGGGAGTTTGTTTTTTATTTAAGTTAAAGCTAAATATTTTTGAAAAATTTGGGGGGAAATATAAATTTTGGTTGAATAGACATAATCGGAGACTCTCTGTAGTCTGTCAAGGCTGTTTCATCTACTCTTTAACCAGTTTTTTATTTTAATTTTTGAATTTTATTTACTTTTTTATTCAGCAGATTCTTATTAGTTTAACCAGTTTTTCATCACCTTATATTGGAATAATTCTTCAGGCTTAATCTATTAAGGGTGGTCTGAATTTCTTATTCATAATGGATTTGGGGCTGTTAAAATTATAACACTGTCTTCGAGAAATAGACTTCTCTTAAACTTGAGAGTATATGTGAAAGAGTTAGGTTTTTAAAAGAAAATTTAGAATTGGCAGAGAGAAGCACCACCATTTTATCAAACTATATTCGTTGAAATATTTAATCTTTAGGAGATGTGTTTTAGTGGCTAGGAAGAAGTACTATTGGCTTTGGTAATACAAACTTAAGGCCTGACATAGTTATGGTCATCCAAGTCTCTTACGAACAAAACTCCCTATTGACTAGTTAGTGGATTCTTAGATACCAGAGCTGTTTTGAAGTTAAAGTAGTCTATTTTTGAGTTGAGCTGAGTCTATATCTATAGAAACCAATTCTATATATCTCTGGCTTCTCATTTAAGGGAGTACTTTGTGAGTTACTAGGATTTATGAAAAAGAACTGTCAGCATAAATGAAAGTAAGAATGCTTCTGCAATGTAATCTATCTTCTAATGTGAGGACTAGTTGAGTATAACTTTATTTCTGGTTGTCATTCTGAAGGATGATTCCTTTTATAAAGATGTGGACTGTACTGTCTTTAGAATTATATTGCTGTTTTTAATGAAGAAGTTAGGTGTGCATTTTAGCTTACGGCCTTAACTTTTATAGGTGAAGCAAAACAGGTAGCAACATTTTTTTTGGTTTTGAATCCACTGGAAGCCACTGTGCATTTTCTTTCCAGGTTATAATTAAATAGTGGCATCTCTTGATATTCCCAGATGGTTTGCCAGGAGGCTTTACTGGTGTACAAGGTGTACTGAACCTTGATTTTTGGTTTATGGTTGAGGAATGGCTGCACAGATTTTTGGGGTAGAACTTGAAATTTCCGGTTATTTTTGTTTTATCTATTATGTAGTAAGTTTTAATAGGAAACTCTTGTGAATACTTTTTCTTTCTGCCAATATTCCCACTCCTTCAGTCCAGAGATAGTGGTTTTAATGAAGGCGTCATCTCAGTACATCTATAGAGGAAGACTTAAACTTAGTGAGATGACGGGTTTTCCCTTTTCTGAATTGTAGCACTAAAAGGTAAGGCTGGTATTCACTGTATGTCAAGTTTAATTTTAGATGTTTAAGCAGTTCAATTATTAAACCAAAACATTATCTAAGTCTATAAAAATAGCAAGTTTATGGGAAGAGACCATCTGAAAAGGTCACTCTCCTTTTTCATGGTAATGACTGAAATATTTGAATTGTGTGAATAATTGGGAAAGGAAATGTTCTGGTCGTTTTATGTATTTTTGTGTTTAGTTTTAATTAACCCTTTTTTCTTCTTCCACAGAATAATGCATATACTGCCATGTCAGATTCCTACTTACCCAGTTACTACAGTCCCTCCATTGGCTTCTCCTATTCTTTGGGTGAAGCTGCTTGGTCTACTGGGGGTGACACAGCCATGCCCTATCTAACTTCTTATGGACAGCTGAGCAACGGAGAGCCTCACTTCCTACCAGATGCAATGTTCGGACAACCAGGAGCCCTGGGTAGCACTCCATTTCTTGGTCAGCATGGTTTTAATTTCTTTCCCAGTGGGATTGACTTCTCAGCTTGGGGAAATAACAGTTCTCAGGGACAGTCTACTCAGAGCTCTGGATATAGTAGCAATTATGCTTATGCACCTAGCTCCTTAGGTGGAGCCATGATTGATGGACAGTCAGCTTTTGCCAGTGAGACCCTCAATAAGGCTCCTGGCATGAATACTATAGACCAGGGGATGGCAGCCCTGAAGTTGGGTAGCACAGAAGTTGCAAGCAATGTTCCAAAAGTTGTAGGCTCTGCTGTTGGTAGCGGGTCCATTACTAGTAACATCGTGGCTTCCAATAGTTTGCCTCCAGCTACCATTGCTCCTCCAAAACCAGCATCTTGGGCTGATATTGCTAGCAAGCCTGCAAAACAGCAACCCAAGTTGAAGACCAAGAATGGCATTGCAGGGTCAAGTCTTCCACCACCTCCAATAAAACATAACATGGATATTGGAACTTGGGATAACAAGGGTCCTGTGGCAAAAACCCCCTCACAGGCTTTGGTTCAGAACATAGGTCAGCAGCCAACCCAGGGGTCTCCCCAGCCTGTAGGTCAGCAGGCTAACAGTAGCCCACCAGCGGCTCAGGCATCAGTAGGGCAACAGACACAGCCATTGCCCCCACCACCACCACAGCCTGCCCAGCTCTCAGTGCAGCAACAGGCAGCTCAGCCAACCCGCTGGGTAGCACCTCGGAACCGTGGCAGTGGGTTCGGTCATAATGGGGTGGATGGTAATGGAGTAGGACAGTCTCAGCCTGGATCTGGATCTACTCCTTCAGAACCTCACCCAGTGTTGGAGAAGCTGCGGTCCATTAATAACTATAACCCCAAGGATTTTGACTGGAATCTGAAACATGGCCGGGTTTTCATCATTAAGAGCTACTCTGAGGACGATATCCACCGTTCCATTAAGTATAATATCTGGTGCAGCACAGAGCATGGTAACAAGAGACTGGATGCTGCTTATCGCTCCATGAACGGGAAGGGCCCCGTTTACTTACTTTTCAGTGTCAACGGCAGTGGACACTTCTGTGGCGTTGCAGAAATGAAATCTGCTGTGGACTACAACACATGTGCAGGTGTGTGGTCCCAGGACAAATGGAAGGGTCGTTTTGATGTCAGGTGGATTTTTGTGAAGGACGTTCCCAATAGCCAGTTGCGACACATTCGCCTAGAGAACAACGAGAATAAACCAGTGACCAACTCCAGGGACACTCAGGAAGTGCCTCTGGAAAAGGCTAAGCAGGTGTTGAAAATCATAGCCAGCTACAAGCACACCACTTCCATTTTTGATGACTTCTCACACTATGAGAAACGCCAAGAGGAAGAAGAAAGTGTTAAAAAGGTAACCAGCTTACCCTTCTTAAGACTTTAAAGGAAGGAGAAGGAACTAGAGAGAACAGGAGAGGTATTATACCGAGCCATTAATAAAAGCTTTGTAAATAACACAAGTATCACTTAACAGTTCAAGCCTTAATGGAGGATAATTGGTCTTATTATTTGAACCTTAGTGTGAAAGAATATGGGAACATTAATGGAGGACAGAAATGTGGGCTTAAGTTAAAGCAGAAACAAACTTAGAGAAACTGGCTTTACATGATGCAGAAAGAGGTGAAGAATGAGTCTGAAAAAAAACAAAGGGAATAATTGAAGTGATAGAAACGTAGAAATGAAAGTAGGAGAGATTGAGGCTGTAATGTGGCAGAGAAAAAGATAATTCTGTTGGAATTAACTTTTGGCCTTGCTGGGGTACTGTAGTTATTTTCAAGAGTTGGTGTGTCACGAAGCCCTGACATTTCTGCCTGCCTGCTGACAACTGGCAGTGTTAAGAGGATGTTTTTCAGACCTTTCTTCCTTCTGTCTTTTGTAGTGTTCTGGTTAATCACTTTTTTTTTTCAAAATCTTTTTCCCATTAGAAAAGGTAGTTATATAAAACTTGGAAAGCAGATCATCCAAAAGAGCTGGCTTCTTGTTCTTAACATTTGGTTGTATTCCTAAAGATTCACTTTCTCTTTTCCTCTGTAACAAGTGGGAATCTTGAACAGAGTGATAGGGAATAGTTCCAAAGTAAAGAGTTGAATTTATTTGAAAGGGTTGGTAATGCTTGATCCCATGTATTGAGTGTAAACTCTAGGACCATAAGAAAATGATAAAATAGTGGTTGGGGCAGATCATATTATCCAGAAGTTAGACATGTTGAAGTATAGGAAGTAGGTGAAAAGATAATGGCAAGGAGAAAATGTTTTTAAAACATATGTATATATTAATGATAGAATCCTGAGTGGTTAGCTTCAGATGTAAAATAAACAAAACCTAACAGACTTAATGTAAATACATTTTCCTTGAATTTGTCATAAATTCATAGGGATCTTATGTAGTTGATTTAGGACCTGAGGCACTTGTTATGCCTTTATAAAGACTTATTCCTTTGAGCAGTGGGAGGAAGACTGCTCAGAGAAGTAAGTTTGCTCTGGTAGATTCTTGACCTCCATAACACAGAATCAGAGGTCCATAGTTGTCTAACTAAAGCTGGATGGTTGACTTTTATTTTTGGCTGCATTGTGTCTTCGTTGCTGCTTGCGGGCTTCCTCTAGTTGCGGTGAGCGGCCTTCTCATTGCAGTGGCTTCTCTTGTGGAGCATGGGCTCTAGGCGTGCGGGCTCTAGGGCACAGGCTCAGTAGTTGTGGCGCACGGGCTTAGTTGCTCCGCAGCATGTGGAATCTTCCCGGACAAGGGCTCGAACCCATGTCCCTTCCATTGGCAGGTGGATTCTTAACCGCTGAGCCACCAGGGAAGCCCAGGATGGTTGGCTCTTTATCTTCCAGTGTGTACAGACAAATAAGAAATAGAGTTATGCTTGTCAGTGATGCTGAAAGTATTGGGGAGATAGAGCCAGGTTACTGGAAAGTTGGCTGTCAGAAAAAACTTGGTACTTTTTAGTTCTTTAAACTCTTTCCTTTCCCAGAGTTTAACAGTTTAACTTAAAATCCTCCGGAATCTATAGAAAAAAGATCCTTGATTATTTTTGCCAAACATCTGAAAGGCTCTAAAGATGTCTTAACAGGCTTCTGTTTCTAGAGGAACAAGGAAGGAGGCTGTGGCCTTTTAGGCATCATGTAGTGGCATAGCAGATTATGAACGTGTGTGGGGGCATCCAGGTGCTTGGTTTAACTACTTGAAATATGCATAGTATTTGTCACATACTAAGAATCTGCTTACTTTCATCTGCAAAGTTCTGTCCTACATCTTGTGATTAAAAGCAGGAAGGCAAAGATAGGAGTATTTTTTGGAATGTGCAGCATAGCCGCTAAGATAAATTTGTATTTGTTAGAACTAGTGGGAAAGCTTGTGTTTAAAAGTGAAGTAGCAAGTCTGAGGATTGTTAATTTGTGTGCACTTTTAATCAAGTATATATCTGTATTCACTTGAGTGGTTCAGTGAATGATAAAACTTCATAAGTAGGTGTAAGATTCATTGACTAGTCTTGTGTTTTCAGTGAGTGTAATAATAATCAAGGTTTAGGGTCTTTGTTAAGCTAACTAATGGCTCTCAAAACCGTTCTGTAAAGACTTTTGATGAATGAGTATCCTAATTGTTCTGAGGCTGGTGAACAAACCACCAAAGGTAAAAACTTAAAAGCTTCAATTATACTTGTGTCAGATTACTTTTTAGTTTACTTTCTTTAAGAAGAGCTTGCTGGGGTTTCAGGAAGGTCCCTATGATTGCTTCCAAACCCAGCTACCCTTTCAGTCAGTATTGCCTTACTCCTGTGTTGCCCACTGTTACCCTTTAACATCCTTACATAACTGACTGTAAACTGTTCTTCCAGTTTTTATTAGGCTTCCAAGACAAAACAAGTTTCATGATAATGGGACTGATAGCTCATTGAAGCATTGACTCCCTTAAGTGGGGTGTTTGTATATGTGCGTTGGTATTATTTACAAGATTGAAAAAAATCTTCCAGCCAAGTGGAAACTCAGTCAGTGGGGAAATACTTAAAACTTCATCCTGAAAATGATGTCACAGCTGTTCTAAAGTTCCATGATTGGGCATGTTTCTTGGCAGAACACACTGAAGCAGAACTACAGCCATTTTTGCCTTGTTCTGTCACATGATCTAATTCAATACCATAGAACCTTCAAGATCTGTCTGGCTTGGATATTTTGGATCTGTCTGGCTTGACACTTCCAGCAAATTTTAGTGACTTCATTTACTTAGTTGTATACTTTAGATACTATTTTGTAAACTGCTTTCTGCATTTATTTAGAACTTTCCTCTAATTGTTATTCTGTGACATCACTTTTTAAAAATTTATTTTATTTTTGTTTGCATTGGGTCTGTGTTGCTGCACGCGGGCTTTTCTCTGGTTGTGGCGAGCGGGGGCTACTCTTCTTGCCGTGTGCAGGCTTCTCGTTGCATTGGCTTCTCTTGTTGAGCATGGGCTCTAGGTGTGTGGGCTTCAGTAGTTGTGGCTCACGGGCTCTAGAGCGCAGCCTCAGTAGTTGTGGTGCACGGACTTAGTTGCTCCGCGGCATGTGGGATCTTCCCAGACCAGGGCTCAAACCTGTGTCCCTTGCATTGGTAGGTGGATTCTTAACCGCTGAGCCACCAGGGGAAGCCCTGTGACATCACTTTCTAAAAAAAATTTTATTTAATTTATTCTTTTATACAGCAGGTTCTTACTAGTTACCTATCTTATGCATATTAGTGTATATAGCTGTGACATCACTTTTGATGGCTTCATAGTATTCTATCAAAAATTTATTGTAATTTACCAGTCCCCGTTATTGAATAGCTTCTTTATAATTTTTTTTCCAGCTAAAATAACAGTTGTAAATATCCTAAGATATAAATATTGATTCATACCTATCCTTAAGTGCTGTGTCAAAGGATATATGCTTTTTTTTTTTTTTTTTTTTTTTTTTTTTTTTTTTTTGGCTTCGCAGGCCTCTCCTTTTTGTTTCCCCCCCTAAACCAGAATCTGGGCAATCAAGCTAGAACCTGTGCTTTAAACTAATATTTTTTTTTTTTTTTTTTTTTTTTTTTTTTGCGGTACTCGGGCCTCTCACTGTTGTAGCCTCTCCAGTTGCGGAGCACAGGCTCCGGACATGCAGGCTCAGCGGCCATTTCTCACGGGCCCAGCCGCTGCGCAGAATGTGGAATCTTCCCGGACCGGGGCACGAACCCGTGTCCCCTGCATCGGCAGGCGGACTCTCAACCACTGCGCCACCAGGGAAGCCCAGGATATATGCTTTTTGAAGGTCTTGCCTGTGCTATATATTGCCATATGAGCTTTTTTCTTAAAATTTTTTTGTTGTTGTTGATTATTACTGTCAGCTATTCAGAAGATGATGGCAGTCAGTTAATCTTTTTCTCTGTCTCAGCTTTGGAATAGTGGGGCATAAAGGGAGAGGTACTTCCTGCAATAGTGATTTTTTTTTTTTTTTAAAGAAACCTCATAAAATAGTTGGTTTAGTTCCCGCCCCCCCCCGCCACAATATTTATTTGGTTGTTCCCAGTCTTAGTTGCAGCAGGCAGGCTCCTTAGTTGTGGCTCCAGGGCTCCTTAGTTTGCCACATGCGGGCTCCTCATTTGTGGCATGCGAACTCTTAGTTGCAGCATGCATGTGGGTCTAGTTCCCTGAACCCGGGCCCCCCGCATTAGGAGTGCAGAGTCCTATCCACTGTGCCACCAGGGAAGTCCCTAGTTGTTTTAGTTTTGTCTTACCTTTCTAGCTTTTTAACTCTAGGTAAAAATAAGATAGTCTAGTAGGGGAGACTAAGGGCTGTGTAATTCTCTTAATGTCTAGCCCAACATTAGACTCGATCAGGCACTTGAGTAAAGATTTTTCTGAATAACTGGAAAGCTAAGGGGAGATTGAGGAGAGACAGATCTAGAGTAAATATTACTATAGTGACAACAGCTTAAGGTGTATATTTTTAAAAATTTCATTGCTATTAAGTGAGAATAGCAGGATTTTTTTTTTTTGGACTGAATTATTTAATTAGGTTCTTTGTAAGAAGTTTAGAACACTACTTTGTGAGGATAAATTCCGTTTGTAAGAGCGAACACAGAGGGGAGGTAACCCTGGAGTTGAGGAACAGCTTTTTTTTTGTTTGTTTTTGTTTTTTTGAGCAACAGCTTTGATTCTTCGCAGAATTTGTGAGTCCACAGCTTTCTGATCAACCTTCCGCTGCTCTGTAATCTCGAAGATCTCACCTTCCTGGTGCCTGGGCTTATGTACTTTCTTCTTGAAGTAAGCATCAGTGAGATGTTCTGGGATTTTCACACCACTGATACCAGTTTTGGTGGAAGTGGCAATGACAAATTTCTGGTGTGTTCTCCACAGAGTATCTCGATTGAGGGACAGAGGCCCAGTCACAAGTAGTAAGCCGCTGATCAGCTGCTTCAGGAAAATGACCCTCTTGCCTCTGTGGTGCCCAATGAGGCAGATCAGAATGGTCCCAGGAGTGATGCTAGCATGCAGTTTTCTCACCTGCTTACTGAAGGGTTCTTTGCCGTGACTCAACAGCTTTCGAGGCACATCTTCAGTAGGATAATACCTAGGCATTTTGTGAAGTGTAACCACCCAGGTACCACTATTCTTGTCACCACCAGCTGGTTTTGTGACAGTAGCAAGAACCTTCACCTTCTTTTTCTTTTCAACCTTGGATTTAGCTGCTCAATACTTCCTCTAGTACAAGGCCTTTCTGGAATACATAGCCGATCGGGAATATCTGCCAATTCCTCTGACCAGGACAGGGTTTTGGCTGCATTGGGGCTTCCCCTTCTTAACCTGCTTCACCTTTTTAACCTTGCCACCAGCATCAGCCTTCTTGGCTTCAGGTTTTTCCTCATTAGTATCTGGCTTCTCAGCCTTTTCACCTGCCATCTTGCAAGATGGGAAAAAGAACTCAGGATTTCTTTACCTTTAGGATTATTCTGATTTTCAGGCAGAAGACCTAAAAATGGTGACTTGGAGTGTGTTTGGACATACTGAAAATTTATTATGGTGTTTAAGAATTGAGATGAAGCTATTTATCTTTTCTTGGAACAACTTTACTGTGTGCTAGACACTACAGAGAAACCACAAATGTATTGTCAGGGAGCCTTATATTAGTGACAAGTAACAATACAAAATGAAAAGTGTTTTCTCAAGGTATGCACAAGGTGCCAGTTTGGAAGCTTGAAGATTGCCTAACCCATCTTGGGGTGTGGGTTGATTGATCATAGAAGAATCCTGCAAGAAGTGATCTCTGAGCTGAGCCTTGGAAGATGTATAGAAGATAGCCAGAGGTGTTTTGAGAAGAGTGAACATGGTTCAGAACAGCCCAAATCTGTATCGATAATAACACTGTAGAAGTAATAAGTTGGAATAGGAATTCCTGTACAGTTCAAGAACAAGTCTAATTGGAGTTTGTGGAATGGGTTTCCAGGAAGAGAAGTTTGGAGATTAGATTAGGAAAAGGGAATTAAATGAAATGTTTATGCAGTTAGTTGGATATAGAAGGAATCTACTGAGAGAGATACAAAGTTGGCTTAAAATAAAGTACTAGAGTTTAAGAGAATGAGGAGTAAGATCTAATTTGAGTTAGGATGGTGGAGGTCCTTGATGTAAGCTTCAGTGAAAGGCAATGGGAAACTTGTAAAGGTGAACCAGTACTTCGTAATAATAGGTATCATTACTGTGTGTATATATACATACATATATATTTAAATGTTATCTTATTTCTCATCGTAGTGTTTAGCTTAGTAGAGATGATTTATAAGGGGGAATATGATAGCTGTTATCAAATGATTTTTCATGCTAGTGACAGCACTGGAACCAATAGGTAAAAATTATAGGGAGGGAGATTTTTGTAAAGGGGGAACTTTCTAAAAATGGAGTCTTAGTCACAGGAGGGTTTCAAGAAGAGACTAAAAGAACTTTTATTAGGTAAATTGTAGAGAAGATTCACACATGGGGTAGTTTAGATCAGAGAAACCGAGGAGTAAAAGAGGATTAGGTGGCCCAGGATAACATTTGAGGTTCATGGAGAGGAATTGATGGTACAAAACAGGTGTTTTTAGTAAGACCTTATTTTTGTTTGTGTTCTGTAATTTCTGACCTAAATACTAATTACATATAAAACATAAGAAAGGACTTGAGAACAGAAGGAGATAGATGACAGATAGGATTTGTGGATTCTCAGTGAATCGTAGTATAGATTAGGTATTTGGGTAGTTATTAATATATTTATTGTGTATTAATGAAAAAAATTATTACCTAAAATGTAATAAAGACTTAGCAAAGGAACATAGAAGTGATTACTTGAGAAATGTTTCCTTTAAAAAAAAAAAATCTAGTTTTCCTATAGTGTTGGCATAAGTAATATTTCTCTTATATAAGGAAGTTTTTTTTTTTCCTTACAGCCATCTTTTTCCTCCTAACCCTTTAATTTGGGCATTTAGTCCCTTGTTTATAAATGTTTGAGGTAATCATCTTGGCTCCATTTTCAACTTCAGAAAAAAATTTAAAATATCCAAGTTTTAGTGATACAAAAATCAGAAAAGAAAGAAACATCACTTGAGCCAAATATATTGTTTTCTTACTATTAAATCTTTAGGAACTAAATGACCATGCAGTATTGTTCTTTCCATTTAACATTACTCCACTCCACCACTGTTTTAAATTGCTTCTTCAGAGCTAGTGAGTGGGCATCCTGTTTTAATCAGGATGGCAAACCTGAACGTTTTGTAAAATTCTAAGGCCGTCTATGTTGTCTTCTGTCTTGCAGATAAATTTACTTGTTTTTCTGCCAGTAGGATTGAGGGAATTCTATTTGTATTACTCACCACCTTCCTTGCTTTGTGGATAAAATGCCTTTCTGTAGCCTTGTTAAAGGAGGACCAAAAGAGAGTAGGTGATACTGAATTTGGATCTCTTTGAAGCATGCCCTTTGTTTGTATCCATCTTTCAACAAATGTTTTGTGGTTTTTTTAAATTTAATTTTTGGCTGCATTGGGTCTTCTTTGCTGCACGTGGACTTTTCTCTGGTTGTGGCGAGCGGGGGCTACTACTCTTCATTGTGGTGCGAAGGCTTCTCATTGTGGTGGCTTCTCTTGTTGGGAGCCCGTGCTCTAGGCATGTGGGCTTCAGTAGTTGTGGCCTACGGGCTCAGTAGTTGTGGCTCACAGGCTCTAGAGCACAGGCTTAGTAGTTGTGGCCCATGGGCCTTAGTTGCTCTGTGGCATGTGGGATCTTCCCGGACCAGGGCTTGAACCCATGTCTCCTGCATTGGCAGGCAGACCACCAGGGAAGCCCCCAAATGTTTGTGTTAATTTCTAGGATAGAACAGATAAACAAGGCACCATCTTTGGCTTAGGACCAGACAGTGTTGTTAGGTGGACAACAAAATGGATAAAATATGAGATAAGAGCTGTAATAGAGGGATGAAGAAATATTTTGGCTTTCTGGAGAAGTGATAAATTTGGGGAAATTAAGAAAGTCTTCATGGGGGAAAGAACATTTGATCTATATCAAATAGAATGAGTAATTGGGTAATCAGCACTTAAATGATAGCACAGTGCTTGGCACATGGTATACATAAAAGTTTAGCTATCTCATCTAATGTATCATTCTTATATTTTAGATGAGGAAGCAGGCTCAAAGAGGTTATTTATACAAGGTCTCATAGCTAACAAGTGGTGGAGTTGGTAATTCAATGTCCAAGTCCAATAATGTGCTAGAGCTAGCTAATTGTGAGCCAGTTGTTTAGCTTTCAAGAATTTTAGCAAGCTAGTTGTTAAGCACAGTCAAATTGCATAAACTTAAAAATTAAATACGGGCTTCCCCGGTGGCGCAGCGGTTGAGAGTCCGCCTGCTGATGCAGGGGACACGGGTTCGTGCCCCGGATGTATTAAAAGGTGTTTTAAATGCCTTTCTATTTACATTGAATTACATTGTATACTACAGTTAGTAATATGTTACAGTTAAACTACATAAACTTAGAATACCATTATGATTACCATTAAACTGTAATATTTATTCATTTATTTATTTATTTATTATTATTATTTTTTTGCGGTACGTGGGCTTCTCACTGTTGTGGCCTCTCCCGTTGTGGAGCACAGGCTTTAGACGTGCAGGCTCAGCGGCCATGGCTCATGGGCGCAGCCGCTCCACGGCATGTGGGATCTTCCCAGACCGGGGCACGAACCCGCGTCCCCTGCATCGGCAGGCGGACTCTCAACCGCTGCGCCACCAGGGAAGCCCTAAACTGTAATATTTAAATTCATCACTCTTAAAGTTATTATGTTTGTATCAGTATATAATATTGTGCTTTTGCACATGTCTTCTCAGCCCCACTGTATTCCTGTATTCCACTGGTAGTTTGAGGTCAGCCATGTTATTGACACCACGGAAATTGGCAAATGCTATATACAAGTCAGGACTTGATTTTTCTTGATTGTCTAGACTTAAAGGGATGGATAAAATATTAATATAGATTTACCACAAGGCATGTGGGATCTTAGTTCCCCGACCAGGGGTTGAGCCCGTGCCCCCTGCAGTGGAAGAGCGGAGTTCTAACCACTCAGGGAATTCTCTTAATGCAGATTAAACTTAAGTGTGTCATGTCTCTATCCCTGACATATTTTGAATAAAACAAAATTTGAAGAATTAGTCTTCCAGAATTTGAAAATTATTATCCAGTTTAGCAAGGAAGTTGCTCAAATTGACAAGCCAGTGAAGTTCTGACATATGTCATTGTTATTTCACTTTTGTCTTTAAGTCATTAGTATCAATAAATGAAAATACGTTGGAACTCCACCCAAAGCCACAGTCTCTCTCTAGTCCCAAAGCCCATGGACCACTGTGTGATATGTGGAGTTTGCCAGATAGAAAACTGGGCCTTGTGAAATGAGAAATTTAATATGGAAAGAATAAGTGATAAAGCTGGAGAGGTTGGTTGGGCCTAGTATAAGAAGGGCTTTGGATTTTTATCCTGTACTTATGTTTTTAGATTGTAAGGGAGGATAGTCAGTGTAGAGTGACAGTTTAGAGGATGGGAAGGATGAAATACTTAGCACTGACTTCGTTAGGTACTTTCATAGTTTTACTTTAATCCCCACCAACTCCCGGAGGCAGTATCCCATATTTATAGGTAGGAAAATGGAAACTCAGGTTAGCAACTTACCTGAAGTCATCTATTAAATGAGGAGAGAGAGGTGTAGTTGACTCAAATACCGAAGGAGAGTCTTTTACAATAGTTGGGAGAAAGACAGAGCCTGTATCAAGGTAGTGGGAATGGGGAAGTTCCATTTGAAAAATGTGGTAGAAATATTTGCTGATTAGTTACTTTAAAAAAAACTTAGAGAATGTGGGATGAGCAGCAGGTTAGGGTTTGGAGATGTGTTGGCTTTTGGAAATAGTATTTGGGGTGCTTGTAGGACAGAAAGGTGATGGTAGGATCTGGAGCTCAGGAAAGATCTGTTGATAGAAATTTGGGAGTTTCCAGCTCTCAGTATAGGTAAAGGCATGGATGAGTTTAAGATTCTTCAAGAATATTGGTAATAAAAATAATGGCTGAAATTATTGCTCATTCTGTAGTGTCGAATATGCACCTGTCCTGAATACATTTTTTAAAAAATGAATATTTGTTTTTGGCTGCATTGCGTCTGCATTGCTGTGTGCGGGCTTTCTCTAGTTGTGGTGAGCGAGGACTACTCCTTGTTGTGCTGCGCGGGCTTCTCATTGTGGTGGCTTTTCTTGTTGTGGAGCATGGGCTCTAGGTGCACGGGCTTCAGTAGTTGTGGCACGTGGGCTCAGTAGTTGTGGCACACGGGCTTTAGTTGCTCTGCGGCATGTGGGATCTTCCCGGGACAGGGATCGAACTCATGTTCCCTGCATTGGCAGGTGGATTCTTAACCACTGCGCTACCAGGGAAGTCCCTGAATACATATTTTTATGTACGTTTTCATTTAATTCTATCATTGTGAGGTATGTACAGCTATCTCAGTTTTACAGATGAAGGCACTGAAGCACAGAAAAGAGTACATTCTTTTTGCACAGTTGCCCAAACTAAGAAAGCAGAGCTGATGTTCTACTTCAGTGCGGTTCCAGAGCCAACATGCATTGAGAGAAGAGGGCCAAAGAAAGAACCCCCAGCAATAACACAATTTAAAGGATGGATTAAAGAGGGACCAAGTGAAAGGGTTTGAGAGGGAGTAGTTGGAGCTTTAGAAAGAGAACAAGGAAAGGGCTATATCTTGAGTAGAATTTCAAGCAGTGGGGTATAATCAGCTTATTCAGAGACTGTAGAGAGGTAGCAGATGACTGCAAATGCCAACAACTATCTGAATAAAAGTAACATGAGAGTGCTTTGTTAGGGGTTTGAAGGTTTTGGTCTCCATACATCATTCAACAGACTGTGCATTTGTTGTTTCTATAGTGCTCCAGCCCTTCACAACCTGTGAAGTTTTCTAAGCTGTCTGTTCCAAGTCTTTCAGGGATTTAATGAAGTAAGACCAGCTTCTGTTTAGTTAGTATGGGCTGTTTTGGTGAATTAGACCATATAACAATGTCTGAAATGCAGTTGGGTATTAAAAATGTCAGTATTCTGTTTTTGCTATGGCTAAAGATTGATCCAGAGGGGACTGCTGTTTTTCCAGACTTAAACATTTTGGGACAAGGGGTAGTTAGCGATTCTAGAATCATTTAGTATTTACTCTGAATAGTTTAAATCAGGAATTACTCAGATGTGAACCATTCTGCTTACCTGCCAGAAGTAAAGATTAGTCCTATGACAGTTTTCAAACTTTTAAAAAGTGGAATTGTTTTTTCTCCTCCAAACAAAACCTTACTCAGAGCCCCATGAATGGCTAATTTCACACGCTCAGCTCTCTTTTTTTCCCTGGGTGATCTTCGAAGCATCTCCTCTATGAAGCATAATTTGGAATCCACTGGATGACAGGAATTTTTCAAAAAATGGTGCATGGAGGTGGAGTTGGGGGTGGGGGAATCTATTTTGAAATTGAAGAAATGTAAGGAATCTGCAGCTTCAGCATCTCATTTAGGTGTATTGGTTATTTAGTCTTGGAGGAAGGGAGGGATTAGAAAAACACCTCACAGCAGCTGGCGATGCTACAGCATTGGCTTTGACTGCCTTAGTTTAAGGAACTGTATGATAAAGGACTGACACCTGCACTATATAGGAGTTTCATGTAGAGGAGGAAAAGCTCTGTTCCCTGAATTAGGGAAAACAAAAGATCTCTTTCTTCACCATTGAAATCTGCAAGTCTGCAAATGAGGAAGAAGAGTGTGGTAGGCTCAGATCATCCTTTCTGCCTTTCTCCACAGAAACAGGTAATTCAATTTAAATTTGCATCCTGCTGCCACCACCTCCAAAGCAGATTTTTCTAGTTATAACAACTAGACAGTATAGACTTAACAACTAGCTCAATAGTGTGCCCTAATGCTTTTCATCCCTTGCTGAATAAGCAATTCCTAATTGAACTGATTTAACTCCAGTTAGCCATAGGGAGGAAATATAAGTGAAACAGTATAGTATAGTGGGTATTAAAGTGCTCATTTTGGGCTTCCCTGGTGGCGCAGTGGTTGAGAGTCCACCTGCCGATGCAGGGGACACAGGTTCGTGCCCTAGTCCGGGAAGATCCCACATGCCGCGGAGCGGCTGGGCCCGTGAGCCATGGCCGCTGAGCCTGCGCGTCCGGAGCCTTGCTCTGCAACGGGAGAGGCCGCAACGGTGAGAGGCCAGCGTACCACAAAAAAAAAAAAGTGCTCATTTTACAGGATGAGACCAAGTACAGAAGAAAAGAATAGCAAGACCAGAGTTGAGTCATTTTTATGGAGGACTGTCTTTGAGTTGGGTCTAGAAGGATGTATATAGGAAAAGATTGTGGAAAGAAAGATGAAGGAAGAAAATGGCTAAACCTTCAAGTTTAAGCTGTTGGGTATGTGGGGAGCGGGAAGAGGCAGGCAGTTGCTCTTTCCAACTCATTTGCATTTACTGCTGTTGTAATACCTGGTGGTTCTTATGAGGTATTTAATACTCTGCTACATGTGTCAAAGCTAAAAATTTGGACAGATCACTTGTGTAATATGTGAAGCCATTTAGAAAAGTTAGACTTATATGTAAGCTTTTGACTTCATGTGGACCTTTTACGCAATCAGGGTATAGATAGCATATAGAGCTTTTAAACTGTTTGCATGTTAAAAAAAATTTGCAACGTGCAAATTTTATATTAGCATTTTGCAAATTTTCCATGTGCATTTGTTTTTCATTGTAATAACCAAATTATAAAATGTGTAGACAGTAAAAGAAAACTCACTCATAGTTCCTCTACCCTGACAAAACCGCTCATCATTTTGGCTTACTTTCGGACACAAGTTAGTGGTTTATACAATTATAATCATATTCTATGTAGTATTTTATCCTGCTTTTCCCCCTTAATACTTCAGGTATTTACCCATATTTAGCCATTTTTTGCATTTATACTTAAGGCACTTACCATATCTTATCTCTGATCCCTTGTAACAATCCTGTAGAATAAGATTATTTTCTTTTTTCTTCTTTTTTGGCCCTGCTGCTTGGCTTGCGGGATCTTAGTTCCCTGACAAACTCGGGGCCCCCTGCAGTGGAAGCTTCCAAGTCCTAACCACGGGACCGCCAGGGAGTCCCCAAGATTATCTTCATTTTACAGTTAGGGAACTGAGATTCAGAAAGGAGTAATTTTGTTAAGATCACTAGCTAGGTTGTAGAAGAGCTGGAATTCGTTTTGCCCCAAAGCTTTTCTGTTCTTAGGCCTTGCTGCATCTTCACATTTATCATTTAAAATAACTAACTGCAATGTTCTATTATCTACTAATGCCCGTAGTCAGTCAACTCTTCGTTGGCTATATGAGGAGAGCGTAATTGGTTGAAACTTAAACCTTCATTTAAGCACTTAGGTTTAAAACTCCCTCATCACAAGCATCAAAAGGGAGCAGATTGGATCTACTCTACCTAACCTTGTGAGAGAGTTGCTGCTAATGACAGGCAGCAAGAGTAAGGGAGAACACAAATGGTTCTGAATAATTACTGTGGAAGGTTAAGGTTATAAAATCGAATGGGAAGGTTTTAGGCTACCTAACTCTTTTTGTACACAGACTGCAAGATTACCTCATTTTAGTGGCAGAACTAGAACCCTAGACAAGTTCTTGGGTAATTCAAAATCATTTATGACAAATGTTACCTTACTTGCAGTCCGTAAGCCTGCAAAGGGGTCCCCGGGGAGGGGAGCAGGGTGGACGTGGTGTGAGAGCTTCAGAGTATAAATTCCAAAAAAAATGGTAACAATTTAAAGCAAACTTTGAGTCACCTGGAAAGTATTTACAAAAATACTGATAACTAGGTTTACCCCCAGATTTACTAAACTGAAATTTTATTTAGTAAGCTCCCTAGGTAGTTCTTAAAAGGATTAGAAGCAGTTGAAGAGAAGTTTCCCAGTTTGTACAGGTTACCATCTGAGAGTTACTTACATTGCAGATTCTTGTGTTTCCTCACGTACTGAGTGGGCACCTTTGGAGTTGAGGCTTTGGAATCTGCATTTTATCAGCCCTGTAGGTGATTCTCTTGTATTTAAATTATAAATGTCATTAGATAGTGTGTTGTATGTCCCCCACTTCAAATTCCTCATGCTTATTTTTCCTGTAAGTTTCTTCCTTTGCTGTATAGTCCTCCTTCCAGTCTCTGCCTGCTAGTCTCAAGACTTCATCTTTTTTTTTTTGAGATGTTGAGTTCATTTTTATTTATTAAATACTAATCAGAACCATATGAAACTGCCATATTTCTGGGTCAGAAAAGACTTCATCTTTAGAAGCAATGTTAGAATTAACAATGTGTCTGATAAGTCTGGCTGTACCTTTTTATACTGTGGCCTACCTTAAGGCTGAAAGGGTCTTTTGAATAGTGTTTTTCATCAGCTATCAATATTATGAGCCTCTAGTGAATTGCCTGTATTGTTTGTTCATTAAAAGGTGCAGATGTCTTTGGCTGAATATCCTCCGTGTTACTTGTTATAATCTACTCCTCAGAGACATTATGGCTACTTCTAAGAGGCTTTAATGTTTTAAGTTTTACATTATTCTATTGTATCTTTTTGTGAGCACATTAATTGTTTAGAGTTGTTAGATAATTTTTTTTTGAGTTGTTAGATAATGTTAAGCAATAAGATTTAGTGGCCACTAACCATCCTGAAGTTGCCCGAAGATGTTAACCGAGTTGTTTTTTTAATATATTTTATTTTATTTTATTTATTTTTGGTTGCATTGGGTCTCTGTTGCTGTGTGCGGGTTTTCTCTAGTTGCGGCGAGTGGGGGCTAATCTTCGTTGCGGTGCACGGGCCTCTCATTGCAGTGGCTTCCCTTGTTGCGGAGCACGGGCTCTAGGCGCGTGGGCTTCAGTAGTTGTGACATGTGGGCTCAGTAGTTGTGGCACGTGGGCTTTGTTGCTCCACGGCATGTGGGATCTTCCCGGACCAGGGCTCAAACCTGTGTTCCCTGCATCGGCAGGTGGAATCTCAACCCCTGCGCCACCAGGGAAGCCCATGGCAGGCAGATTTTTAACCACTGTGCCACCCGGGAAGCCCGTTAACTGATTTTTAAAGGTAATTAGTTTTTTTGGATGTGGGAAGGGATTCTGTTATTCTATGAAGTATATTACGTTTGATGGGCCTTTAAAAAAGTTTAGGTGTATATATACATTAGGTAGATATTATTAATAAGCATGAATCCTAGATTCTGTTTCCTTGTTAGCATAGTATTGAAAAGGCTAGGAGCTCAGAAGATGGTGTCATATCTGCCACTATCAGTGATTTGAGTAAGTAAACTTTTGAGCCTCAGTATTTTATGAAAATGGGGGAAAAAACTTACTGGGTTATTAGGATTAAATGTATATATACAAGTGAAGTACTTGCATACAGGTCTTTTATGAGTGATTGTTATGATCCATAATCTCAGGCATATAAATGTATATATACACATAAATACACCTTCATTTATTTTAGATCAGTCATCACATTCTTCAGTAACTTTTGGCATGGTACTTAATAATGCTACTGAGTTTCCATTTTGGGGTCCCACCCTTGGAATAGACTGAGGAGGGCACAAGACTGAAAGGGCGATCAGTTAAAAGGAGTCTGTGGCAAAGTCGTATTGAGAGGGTACAGTAGCTTGGACTAGAGAGGTATTAATGGAGGTGTTGAGGATGGTTCGACTGGAAATTTTTGAAGGTGGAACTGGAGGTTATATCATTTATCAGATATCTGGAAAGCATATTCAGTGATTGCTTCATTCTTTCTGAACCTACTGTCAAATGCTGGGAGTGGGGGGGGATTTGACTGACAAGCTATTAAAAAACCTTTATTTGTTTAATTGTATTCTGAAGTGTTTTCAGAAATTGATTTTATTGTGAAATTAGTTTTTGTTCAAATGTAGTTCTTACTGGAGAGCCAAGGAGTGATTCAAAGAATAACTGAAAAAATTTTAATGTATCTGTCTTACCCTTTGTTCTGTTACTAGTTAAGACTTATGATTCAGGGCCTGAAAACAGTAGATTATCCAGGCTTTTACTTCTTACCTTGTTAGTGAAATGTATATAGGAGTTCAGCTACTAACTAACAATCTTGGAAAAGAATTTGATGGTAGGAAAGGTTATTAGTTAAATGCATTTACTTCATCCTAGTGCTCCTATGCCAGTTCCCAGAAATTTATTTCAAGTAAGTGTCCATTTCTGCACCTAGAAAATCTTAAAAGGGAGGGAATATATGTGTGTTTGTGTGTGTGTGTATAACTCATATTTGTAGCATCAGAGACTGTTATGATTGATCAAGGAGTTCACTGGCAGTTCAGTGGTTAGGACTCCGCACTTTCACTGACGTGGCTCTGGGTTCAATCCCTGGTCAGGGAGCTAAGATGTCACAGGCCTAACAGCACAGTGCCCTCCCCAAAAAAGATTGATTTCATAAGCCATATAAAATTGAAAGTCATATTAGTATAATCCTATTTTTTCATGTTAACCTATGTAAGCATTGTCTTATTTTCAGCCAGAGACCCTGAAATTTGTGTTCTTTTCTATCAGGGTCCATGGGGATATAAGAAAGCTTAATTGAGGGCTATTAAGTGAATTTTATCTGAGGGGTAGACATCAGATTTTAAAGTTAATAAAATTCTATCCGACAAATAAATATATGTGTGCCTGTTGTGTTTTATGGCCCACTTCAAAGTGGGGAGAGGGGTGGTAGTAGAAATGAGAAAGGATATTAAGCTAAATGGAGGAAAAATTAAGCAGATTTATATCGTAGGAAGAGATTTCAAATGTGCAGACTTTAAGTAACATTGCCACCTTGTGGCTTTTAGGATATTTCCTCTAGAGATGAACTTTTGCATTTTATAGTTATAGATATAAGGTGAGGAGGGACTAAGATGTGATGGGTGAATGGTGTGAATATTAACCTCTAGTTGTTTAAGTGACAGACCAGATATTGAGGCCTAGAAACTTCTTCCCCTGGTTTATACATTCTTAGTTAATATCTTTAAATTTATTTTTATTTTGTAAAAAAATTTTTTAGCCTCTACAATGAACAATGAGATTGTGGACTGATTTAAAGATTAGGATGAATGTCCTAGTGAGAATTTTGTGATGAGGTGTGAATTCAGTAAAATCTTGCTCTGCTGTTTTCCTTTTTTCTTTATTACCATCACAGTATCCTCAAGCTTTAGGAATGCTTCTTCCCTTCCTTTTAGCATTTGGTCTGTTTTTTGGTTAACTGGGACTTTATGATTAATTGTGTGTTTGTGCTTGAGGATCTTATGCAGGAGCTTAACCTAGACTAGCCAGTCCAGCCTGTTCCTACCACAAATCTCACTGTAGCTTCCTTGAACATAGCACTAGGTTAAAAAAGGTGGTAGGTAGGCTGCAACATGACACCACCACCACGGGGAAAGCCAGTTTGCTGCACCACTTCCCCTGCTACGGTGGGTTAGTAGCATCTTCATGTATAAAAGCTGGAGTGTCCAACAAGACACAAATGCATGTTGTGTTTATGGCAGTTCCAGCTGGGACTTGGACCCATTGGAGGTCCCAGCTTTTTTTTATGTGTTTTGCTCTTTCCTTTTATTGTGTATCTTGTCATCATTCTTCTGTCCCCTACCCTCCCAACCCCAGCTTTTTCTTTATTAAATATTACCAAGGTAGGACTGGTTAATTAGAAATGTTAATAAATACATCTGACAAGTGAAGTCTTTCGACCATAAATTGTCAAAGCAATTTAGTGGAATTCCCAGTGGTAATAGGAAATAGTCACAAAAGTGAAAGAAAAGACCTGCTGTAAGAGAAGTCTTTTATGGAAACCTAAAAGGTTTTAATGTCCCAAAGTGGTTAAAATAACGGTGCTTGTGTTAGAATCTTCTCTGTGTCATTTTTTTTTCTCATTTTAAAAGACTTGTAAAAAGCTGATAGGCAGATTTTTTTCTTTCGCTAAAATACCCTCATGTTTGGTGATTTTAGTGTAGGTATGAGGAAGTAAACACATTTCAAAGTTTCATGAGTTGTTAAACATAACTTTTTATTTATTTTTATTTTGGGATGTGTAGGGTCTTTGTTGCTGCAAGCGGGCTTTCTCTAGTTGCGGCAAGCAGGGGCTACTCTTTGTTGCAGTGTGTGGGCTTCTCATTGCGGTGGCTTCTCTTCTAGCGGAGCATGGGCTCTAGGCATGCGGGCTTTGGTGGTTGCAGCATGCGGGCTTAGTAGTTGCAGCCCACGGGCCCTAGAGTGCTCGGGCTTCAGTAGTTGTGGTGTGTGGGCTCAGTAGTTCTGGCTTGTGAGTTCTAGAGCGCAGGCTCAGTAGTTGTGGCACATGGGCTTAGTTGCTCCGTGGCATGTGGGATCTTCCTGAACCAGGCATCGAACCTGTGTCTCCTGCATTGGCAGGTGGATTCTTAACCATTGCACCACCAGGGAAGTCCCAAATATAACTTTTTAATGCAGCCAATATTTGCAGAAGAATTAAATGAATTATCCCCCAATTTATTAACTTTTTACTTTGAAATAATTTCAGACTTGGAGAAATTTAAAGAATAGTGCAAAGGACTCCCCCATACTCTTCACCCAGATTTACCAATGTAATATTTTGCTACATTTGCTGCATCTTCTCTTTGGAGATGTGTGTGAAATTTTTTTCTGAACCATTTGAGAGTAAGTTCCAAGACATCATGACCTTTTCTACTAAATATTTTGATGTGTAGTTCCTAAGAACAAGAACATGCATTTATGAGCACGATGCAGTTTTCAAAATCGGGAAATTTAACATTGACACAATACGATTATCTGATCTACAGATCTTATTCATATTTTTACCAGTTGTCTTAATGTCCTTAGTAGCAATTTTTTGGTGGTGGTGGTGGGGGGGGGTCCAGGGTCCAGTCCAGGATCTTTCAGTTTTATGTCTTTTAAGTCTCTTAATCTGCTGTTATACACACATACTCACACACCAACATCCCACCCATTCATCCCTTTTGTTTGTTTATGATATGACATTTCTGAAGAGTATATGCTATTTATTTTTGTAGATGTCGCTGCTTGTCTGAGGTTTCCTTTCCTCATTGTGTATATTCAGATTATGCTTTTCTGGCAGGAATACTACATAAGTGACTTTGTGTCCTCAGTGCATCACAGTAGGAAGTATAAGATGGTCTGTTTATGCCGTTATTAGTAATGTTTACTTTGATCACTTATTTAAGGTATCCTGGTTCTCCACTTAAAGGTACTGTTTTCCTTTTAATAAGTGGGAAAATAGTTTGAGACTCTATATAAATATCTTTTTCCTCATCACATTTTTTTAAAACATCTTTATTGCAGTATAATTGCTTTACAGTGATGTGTTAGTTTCTGCTTTATAACAAAGTGAATTAGTTATTCTCATCAAATTTTCACCCTTTAGATTTAGCATCCATTGCCAGTTCTTGCCCAATTAAGATATTACTGCGATAGTTGTTTACTTATCATTAAGGCTGTGTAATGCTCAAATTGGGCAATGGCAGGCCCTTCAAGCAGGATCCTCTGATTCATTCCCGTTTTCAACCAATTATTATTTTTTTGGCTGTGCTGCGTGGCTTTTGGGATCTTAGTTCCCTGACGAGGGGTTGAACTTGTGCCCCCTGCAGTGGAAGCTCAGAGTCCTAACCACTGGACCTCTGGGGAATTCTCCCAAGTGTTCTTTTTGTTTGGTTTTTATTTTTTTTAATATTTGTTTATTTGGTTGTGCCGGGTCTTCGTTTTGGCACGTGGGTTCCTTAGTTGCAGCTCGCTGGCTCCTTAGTTGAGGCTTGTGGGTTCCTTAGTTGTGGCATGCATGTGGGATTTAGTTCTTGACCAGGGATCGAACCTGGGCCCCCTGCTTTGGGAGTGTGGAGTCTTATCCACTGCATCACCAGGGAAGTCCCTTTTTTTTTTTTCTTTTTTAATAAAAATGTTTAAAATAGCTAGTATTTAAAATCTTGTGAATCGTTTACAGTTTTATTATTGGTGCCAAATTCATTTTACTTTTCGAGATGGTATGATGTGAATGCTTAAGTATCTTTATAATCTCTGAGAAGATGGATATTATCTTTATCTAATTTGTAAATATATAAGCTTATTTTTTGTGTACACATCAAAATTGTATCTGGAAATAGAAGAGCAGTTTAATCAGCTTGCTGAATTGCGTCAATGTAATATTTTCTTGATGTTGATCAGGAGATTTAAGGCAGCTAGTGCCATTTGTTGTTTGCATGTAATTTCCATAATTTAAGCTTCTGTCACACAGGTTTACATTAGGGCACAGGTGGTACTTGCCCTCTTGGTATAATTGTGTAGCTAAGATTCAGGACTAGTTTTTTTTTTTTTGCGGTACACGGGCCTCTCACTGTTGTGGCCTCTCCCATTGCGGAGCACAGGCTCCGGACGCGCAGGCTCACGGGCCCAGCTGCTCTGCGGCATGTGGGATCTTCCCGGACCAGGGCACGAACCCATGTCCCCTGCATCGGCAGGCAGACACTCAACCACTGCGCCACCAGGGAAGCCCTAGTTTTTTCTTTTTTTATGAATTTATTCATTTATTTAATTTTTGGCTGCATTGGGTCTTCGCTGCTGCGCGCGGGCTTTCTCTAGTTGCGGCTAGCGGGGGCTGCTCTTCGTTGTGGTGCGCGGGCTTCTCATTGCGGTGGCTTCTCGGTGGGGCTCTAGGCGCATGGGCTTCGGTAGTTGTGGTTCGGGGGCTCTAGAGCGCAGGCTCAGTAGCCGTGGTGCACCAGCTTAATTGCTGCGCGGCATGTGGGATCTTCCCAGACCAGGGCTCGAACCTGTGTGCCCTGCATTGGCAGGCGGATTCTTAACCACTGCACCACCAGGGAAGCCCCAGGAATAGTTTTATGTTACGTTTGAGGCAAAATTGAACACAGGTGGATTTAGTATCACATTATAGAGGAACAAACTTCGTGTTTAAAAATGAGATGACTTAATAAGTGCAATTTCACAGTGCTATTTTGCATTTTTTTTGACTAAATATTTTAAATGCTGTTACTAAGCATTGTGATGAACTTACAAGTGTGTATTTCTATTTGTTTGTTTGTTTTGACGAGCTGCGTGGTGTGTGGGGAACTGATTCCTCTGATCAGGAATAGAACCAGTGCCCCCCTGCAGTGGAAGCGTGGAGTCCTAACCACCGGACCGCCAGGGAATTCCCATAAGTGTGTTTCTTAGGGAAAAATGGATTTGGCAAAGTCTAGGTTTTCTAATTTAATGGTACAATTTGGAGCATGTAAGTTTATTTGTATTCCTGGGGTTACATTACATTAAAATGAGATAATAGGCAGAATTTTTTCTCCAGTTTTTTTTGTTTTTCTGCCAGTCCGTTTTATTTTTTGATGTATTTCAAAGAAATTGTCATTATCAGTATACTTCACCCCTAAACATTTCAGCATACATATCATTAACTAGAGCTCAGTATTTGTTTTACGTATTTTTTGAGTTAAATAAAATGCACAAATTTTAAGTGTATATTTTCTGAGTGCTGACAAATGTACCCATCTGTGTAACCCAAACCCCAATGAAGATATAGAACATTACCATCCTAGAAATTTCCACCCCTACCCCACCCCACCCCAGACAACTACTGTTCTAATTTTGTCCCCACCGTAGATTCATTTTCCGTTATAAAACTTCACATAATTGGAATCATACAGTGTGTATTCTTTTGTCTGAGGCTTCTTTCATTCATCATAATGTCTTTGAGAACTGCTTCTCTTTTAGATCTTCAATTCCTTCCTTCCGTCCGTCCGTCTCTCCATCCGTCCGTCTTTGTTGCTGCACATGGGCTTTCTCTAGTCTGGCAAGCAGGGGCTACTCTTCATTGCGGTGCGTGAGCTTCTCATTTTGGTGGCTTCTCTTGTTGCGGAGCACGGGCTCTAGGCTCGTGAGCTTCAGTAGTTGTGGTGCACGGGCTTAGTTGCTCCGCGGCATGTGGGATCTTCCCGGACCAGGGCTTGAACCTGTGTCCCCTGCATTGACAGGCGGATTCTTAACCACTGCGCCACCAGGGAAGCCCTAGATCTTCAATTCTTGAATTCAGAGCAAGGAGGGTGCTCCCAGACCCATAAAAAAAAACAGATCTATATGTGCTAAAATTTAATAATCTGCAAGACATATTAAGTGATAGGAAAAAAAGCAAAATGAAGTGTGTTTTGTATGCTACTTGTGAAAAGAAAAAACAAAAGATGTAATAAACTTTTATATGCTTAAAATAACTCAGGAAGGACACAAGAAACTGGTAACAGAAGTTGCCTCTAGCGATTTCTCCCATTTTTATTGAGATATAATTGACATACAACATTGTTAAAGGTGTACTACAACATAATGATTTGATATATGTGTTTATTGTGAAATGCTTACCACAATAAGTTTAGTTAACATCCATCACCATTTTTTTTTCTTGTGATGAGAACCAGAATTTTACATAAAAGTCAACTGTAGCCTGTTGTCCACTGCTAAACTCATAAATAAGTTTTTGAGTGAGCTTAGCTAAAGAACTGTTCTTTGCTTTCTAGGAGCTTTTGGTTGAGTTGGGACTAATTTTATATGAAATAAGTCAATACAATTTGATTTTCAATTGTGGATGCAGATTTAGAAGCACCTTGAAAACTGCAGTGGTTGAGGAAGTCTCAGAGAAGGAAGGGGTTTTGAAGTGTACCCCAGGGCCAGAAGGCCAGGCATTCTTGGCTTTTAAAAGCATTGGAATGAGATTTAATCAAGAAACATGAAGAAAAGAGTCCATATTTCCAGAAACTAAAGGTAGATTTTGATTAGCAATAGAAGAGGGGTTAGATAAATAGTATCCATCCAAATTAAGAAAGACTGAACGAGGTAGATGAGTTTATGATTGATAGGAGAACCTACTCCTATCACAGCACAGGGGGAACTGTATATTCAGTATCTTGTAATAACCTGTAACAGAAAGGAATCTGAAAAAGAATATGTATATGTATGTATAACTGTATCACTTTGCTGTATACCTGAAACTAACACAACATTGTAAATCAACTACAATTTTTAAAAAAAAGATTGATATGAGAATCTAGGTGCTTTTGTAAGTTTCATTTTGGTCAATGCCAGAGGGTTTTGGTTTTTTTTTTAGTTGTGATTTTCCTATTATAAACAATATATTATCAAAACTTTGGGAGAGTTATAGAAAGGGGAGGGTCAGTACTGCAGCCCAGGAACATCAAAACTTTTGAGGTCCCCTTTTATGTTGGATTGAATTTCTTTTTCTTATTCTTGAATTGAGTTTGATTTCCAGAAACAGTGTGTGGGTGAATTGTTTTATTAATTTTATAAAGGTTGAAGTTTCAAAATGACTTATTTTGAAAATATCCCAGATCCTTGTATGTTGGTGTGTTTATCTCTGAATTCCAGATATGTGAAGTGGGACATCACAAAAAGATAACTGTTCCTTCTGAAATTTACTGTTTTTATATCCTTGGAGTAGTTTAGTGGTGGTAGTCAGTTCATCACAGAGCCTCACTTAACTTCGTTGACTTTTACGTAAATATTTGTAATGACATGGTGTAGGTAAAGAGCCATATAGCCATGGATTTGAATCTTGGTAAGTCTTAGGTAACCTTGGTCAGTTAACTGTTTTGAGCTTTAGTTTTCTTATCTCTAAAGCAGGAGTAGTATAGTCCTTGTAAAGTGGTTATCAAGATCATTATGTACAGTGCCTGGAACATGGAAGCCCATAAGTAGTAGTTGCTGTTCTTTTTTAATAGGAATCATGTTTAACTTCAGAACCATAGTTACCATAAGGTGAATGGGAGCAAATGACTATTCATGTGGCTTGATGAATCGAGTCTAAGTTCAGGTCTGTGTGCTTGCTCCTAACCACTTAATGCTTTTGCTTTTTTTGCTTTTGGTTTTGCTTTTAAAAGGCATGTGGATTGAGTCATATTTTTAAAAATCCCAATAAGTGAGGTAGTGTGTGAAATGGAATGCTGTTTGGGGTACATTTAGGAAAGGCTTATAAAGAATGATTCTTAATAAGGAAGGAGCATTTAGATCTATTTCAGGGAAAATGTAAGTATTGCATTCAGTTTTCAAAACCCGCTTCTGAGTGTATTTTAAACTGTCCCTAGGGGAAAAGGATGATTTTCTTGCCTGCTATGGACTAAGAGCTTTGTATATGTCGACTCATTAATTCTCCCACAGCCCAGATACATATCCTCACTTTATTTTAAAAAAAAGGAAATTAAGGCCTATGAATATGGTTAAGGCCTTGGGACTAATACGGGATGACTCTAGTACTGTTAGGGCTTATGCTGCTTCCCTGCTGCAGGCCATTGATAGATACATGTTTGAGTTACTTAGGCCCATATTTTGGGGGGACTGACACGTATTAGCGTAAACCAACTATAATAGGAAAACAAATGTGTTTAGTCAGTTAAGAATTTTAAAGTCAAAGAAAAATAATTTTGTATTAATTGGGGTGCTTGAGTGCAAGTACTTTGGTTTAAAATATAAGAAGTAAAAATCAGTTTTTATTTGTGGGGAATATTCTATTTAGCACAAATAATTAAATTTCTGTTGAGTTATTCTATGAAGTTGTAATTCTTAAACATGTTCAGATAAGTTTTAACTAACCATTTCAATTTTTTTTTAACTTACAGGAACGTCAAGGTCGTGGGAAATAAGAGGCAGTTCTGCACAGACTGCAGCAACGGTTGCATCTGCATATCCTAAGAGGAAAAAAATTGACCTTCAAGAGAATTAGGACTTTTTTCTTAATTTCATTGACTTCAGAGACGATTGCAGACTTGCAGTTTAAGTATTGGAATTTCACAAAAGACATAGGACTTAACTGGAAAATGAAAAAAAAAAAGAAAAAGAAAAAACTAAACAAAAAATCCCTCTAGGTAGTTTAGGTGAAAAATGTCCCTTTTATTTTGGCTTTGGTTGTGATTTCAGAGCATAATGCTTTGTTTTTTTGTCTTTTTACTATGTTTTTCGGATTTTAAAGTCCGTAAGTGCATACAGTTTTCTCTAATTTTTAAACCCTTTCCTCCCCCCATTTTGACATTTGCACTTGGAGAACACTTGAGTTTTGAAGGTTTTGGGCATCCACCCCAGAAAGTGGGAATTTGTTTTTTCCCTTCTGAACTGGAAGAACATTTTTATGAAGAATTTTTGTCTTGGAGAATTTAACAGTGTTACCCAAGGTTGTGTCTTTAAGGGTGGTTCATTTTCTCTGACCCTTTGTTATTCAAAGTAAAATACTAGGAGTCCTAAGAAATGTTCTGTTCTTGTACATTATACTGATTAAGTCAGGATTAATTTGATTTCAAAGCTAAGAACAGTGGTAAAAACTTGTTTACAGAAATGCATTTTGGAAGAGAAAAATATTGTAAAACGTGTAGTGAATGTTTCTTCAGTTTCTTGTTCAGCCAATGAGGAAAGGGCATTGCCTTTCTTTTTACCATTAATCACTTCTCAATAAACGTGAGATCCTGTTGAGCATCACTTCTAGTACCATTTATTAGTATTATTTGAATCTGCTGTATTTTATGAAAGCTTTGGAGTATAAGGAGTTTTAAGAGGTGAGACAGCAACCATTTTTAGAAAGTTCACTGAGATGGAATAGTTCAGGCTTGCTTTGGTACCCAGGGTTGGATAACCATGACCTCTGCAAAGCAAGATGGGCCAATATTCATAATGCTTTATTTCTGGATATTTCCCTGAGAAGGTAGAGCCACTGCTATCCTAAATTGTTCAACAAATATTTGATCATGAATGCTTATTAGGTGCCAGGCATTGTGCTAATAACCTTGAGGAAACCTGGCCACATATCTTACGTGCAGAGTAGGTAGAGCCCAGTATCGAGGTTTTAAGTGTTTAATCTGAAATATGACTTATTTAGGCAGGATTCCATGTGGTCCAAGAATAAGAAATTCCAATGGGCTTGAATCTTTGTGAACCATATAACCATAATGGTAATTGATTCATCCTTGTTTATTTCCTAAGGTTTGGAGCTTCTCTGCCTTAAAGATTTTTAGCCCTTAAGATGTCCCAATTTTGGAGATTTAGTTAAATGTGTAAAAACTTCTGTAGTAAGAAAGGGTTCTGAAAATGGATTATAATACTGTTGGACCCTGTTTTGCCCACAGATTACTTATTCATCCTATTCTACACAGCCCAGGCTACTAAATCAAGGGTGCGATAAAGTTAATAAATGTTGATTTTGTAATTAGCATTATTGTTGACACTTAGAGTTGAGAACTTTTCTCTGCCTATCTGAAGCACCGCACAATATACCTAGATATTCCTATTTGCTAAGCTTTTTGAAGTATATTCCCCCCAGACTGGGGAGTCCTTTGTGCTTTCATCGGTTTGAAGATGCCCAATTTTGAATTGGAAATGAAGCATTTATTGCTTTCAATTTTAGCTGAAACTTCTGTGACTTCTACAGGATTCCCATGGGCTTGATGGAGGTTTAGTATTTCACCTTTGAAAGAGAAAAAAATATCTGGAGAAAAGCAAATTCAAAACCAGTTTTACCTAGATTTTCCTACCTTGTATTCAAGTTGGATATGAGATTATTCAATATGCTTTTTTACAGTTTGAAATGTTAGTGCCTCAGTATTTAAGCCAGTCCTTCCCAGTCTTTATTTTTACATCACATAGAAACTACTGGTATGGCTTTGAGGACAAGCTGAAAGGAATTTGGAGCCCTTAAAAAGGCTGCTCACCCAGCTGTCCCTGAGTGAGTGTTGAGGGAGGCAGGGTGTTGAATTTGTGTATTTTTTTAAAAACCATACTGGCCTTGTATAAAAAAATTAGATAATATTCACTCTTAAAGAGTTGGTCCAGAAGTTGGTTTGGTGAAGATCCCAAAATGCAGCTCAACTAGTTCTCTTATTTGCTAACAACAACTTTGCCAGTGGAAAGTGTTGACTTTTTGCCCTTAATGCTTTGTTCTGTCATTTGTGAATGTAAGACTTTGGATAGCCATGCTTGTTTACTGTTCTCCTTTATTGAATATGAGGGGAAACTGAACAGTCTCACAGCGTGCCATCAGTGTTAAATTCAAAGCATTTTTTAAACCTTTAATATCAAAAAATGTATAAGTCTTATATTCACTAGATTTAATCTTAGTTACACTTGATTGGCTACCTTCCCCCAACATGTTCCATTTAAAAAAAAACTTATTTTGCAGAAATGGTGTGAAGAGTTCTCATACACCCTTCACTCAGCTTCCCCCAAATGTTAACATTTTACATACCATGGAATGATTTTCAAAAACAGTAAATATTGATACAGTACTATTAACTAATCTATAGACCATATTTGGATTGTGCCGGTTGTTCAAGGAATGTCTCTTTTCTAGCTCAGCATCCAGTCCAGGATCCCACAGTATGGTTAGTTGTCTCTAGTCTGTAGACTGCAAGTTCTTCAGTGTTCATCTTTTATGATTTTGATGCTTTTGGAGAGTACTGACCAGTTGTTTATGGAGTGCCCCTCGAGTTGAATTTGTCTAATACTTTCTCACTATTATATTGAAATTATTTTTTTGTAAGAATACTGCAAAAATCATATGGCCTTCTTAGTGCATTATATCAGGGTACATGATGTCCATATGTATTATTACTGGTGATGTTAACTTTGATCACATTAAGGTAGTATTTGCTGTATTTCTCCACTGTAAAGTTATTGTTTCCCTTTGTAATGAATAATTAACTTGTGGAGGAATATAATTTTAAACTATCAATCTTTGGTTCACTAATTTTGACGTCTTTGAATTGTTATTCCCCGGAACAAGTACTGCTGTGGCGTTTGCCTAATGTTAATTCATTATGTCTATTATTTCTTCTACATTCATACTAATTAGGATTCTGCTATAAGGAGGAGCTGTCCCTTCTCCCCATTTTATTTATTCAGTGATATCAGTATGGACTTTGTATTTTATTCCATAGGTCAATGCTATCCTTTAATTTCTTGCTCAGATTGTCCCACCTTTGGCCATTGGGACCTCCTTCAAGTTGGCTCCTTTGTCTTTTTGACATGCCCCCAATGTTTTTTGGAGCCCTTCTGTAAGATGTTCTTGGCTAGTCTTGTATTTTCAGTGCCCCAGCCCCATTTTTCAAAAGGAACAAAGGTTCCTTTTATTGGAGAATATTTAGAAACCAATCGTTGATTTCTTTTTTAAAGCAACATTTTAAATAGCAACAGATTATTAAAGTGGAGTTTTTATTACTCCTGTAGGTGAAGAATTATTTAGACTAATCAAAACACCTAACCACTTCATCTCTTCCTCCACTTTTGTAGAGCTTTTATACCAGTCTTCTGGAGCTGCGGAGAGGGCTTTTCACCTGGCATAATACTTCACCTAGAGTGAGGTCCAATGAATGTAGGTTGGTTTGCACCCTTCCATAATTTCTATCTTTAGCCTTGTAAATAGAGACCCAAAATGTTGGCCTGGTTTCCAACGCATCTAAACTGTTTTTAGGGGTTCAGAGCTTTTTCTACCTGTGAAAAAATAAATGGTCATATACTGAAGTTTTTTGTTTTTCATTAGGGAGCAGGTAGCACTTGAATATTGCTGCTTTTATTTGAAAAACAATTTTTCTGGAGAAGTAATCTTGTGTCATGAATGTAGGACCCTTCTCTCTGAAAATGAAAGTGAGTAAAAGTGTCCCTAGGATTCAGATATGATAAAGCCAGTTTATAATCATTTTTGTTTTTTGCCCTGGGTAATGTTGCTACTTAAGACTGTATCACTCACTGCTAGTGGTTTCTGGGCAGCTGGTGGAACTCCTTACCCCTGAGAAGCCATTCTTTGAAACTAATACTTAATTTCAGCTGCAGGGTTTTTTGGACGTGGAAAGCTGACATGGCTGTGGGGTAAGCCATCCATAGCGAGACTAAGTGGGTTGGAGAAGGTCCCACAAACCGGCTTACAGGTTTCCTGATCTGGCTCTGTAGCCCCGCCTACTGGAGAGTTTAGGGTGGCCCCGCCTGCCCTGCCCCGTCCAGCAGCTGGGCTCGGTGACTGGACGGCGCGAGCACGTCGGCGGCCATGTATGGTGGCCACTGCATCGTGACCCGCAGGGAGGCAAACCTCTGTCCTGCTAACGTGATTCTCTCCATACTCCCGCGACCCCGTCAACTCTAGCCCGCTGCAGCCTGGGGGGCCGCTCAGCATACCCGTTCATTTTGTGTGCTTTTCCCCTGCCCTATTTTACCGCGAAAAATGTGGGTTTAAGACGGTGTCGCCATTGCCTTTGCACCTGCGCAAAAGCCTCTCCCAGTGCCAAACCCTTTACCTTCATAGGTGAGCTAGGTCTCCTATGGGACGGGGAACTGGAATTTCACGCTATCCTGCTCGCAGGGCAAAGATGATATTAGTGCCATGCGTGGCTTGTTGCTCTCTTCTACCTTTTAAAATAATGATCGACCGCGTGGCTGGCTAAAGTTTGTAAAACTGTTACTGTGGCCCCACCTGCTGGCCATAGGCAACGTTCACGTGCTCAAAAAAGGAAGTTACTTTGGAGTTGCCTTTTAAGGGGGAAGCTCCCTGAAGAAACTCCCAATTTTGCTGCTTTGTCCAGTTTTTCGTGTTAGTGTATTCATCTGCTTTTCCCATCTATTCATTCATTCTGTATTTTGTGAGCCCCTGTTGGTGCTATTGGGCACTGGGGGAAAGGGAAATGAATAATATTCTTGTCCTCAGAATTTAAGGATTACACTGTAATATGGTTTAGAGTTGGGGAAATACAGGGTAGGAAGAGAAGAGGGGCATCTACCCAGCAGATTGCTATTTCAATATTGGATCTTCCTTCCTAGCTTTTTCTTAATCAGTGGAAACCACGAGCTCCTTGCCTCTTTATCTTCCTTTGCAGTTTCCACTCTCCTAGGTACTCTGCTCCATCATTGAGATGTCTGATTGGGCAAGTCAGGGAAATACTTTGTGCACATACTTCCTCATTGGAAAGAGGAAATGACCTCTGAAGCCACTTGATGTATGATTTTTGCAGGGATTTAAATTCATTTTAACTACTAGTGCTTTTCTAATTAAAACAAAACTACCAGTCCAGACGGTTACATATAGAATAAAACAATATATATATCTTGGTATAACACTTTGCTATCCTTCTAAACCTTTTAAAAAATTGCTTTATGATACATGTAAATTCAGTATATAGCATGTGTGTATTCCTGAAAGTAACCCATATAATTTTTTTTTTTTTTAAAGCCTAAACTCTTTTTTTTGCATTACGTGGGCCTCTCACTGTCGTGGCCTCTCCCGTTGTGGAGCACAGGCTCTGGATGCACGGGCCCAGCCGCTCCGCGGCATGTGGGATCTTCCTGGACCGGGGCACGAACCCGTGTTCCCTGCATCGGCAGGTGGACTCTCAACCACTGCGCCACCAGGGAAGCCCAACCCATATAATTTTAAGTTATTTTACAAAAATGGAATAATAACAAGACCATCTACAGTGTCCCCTCCTCCCCCCATCACAATTCCATGAATTTCTATTTTGGTCTGCTTGAGAATGACCCAGGTCTTCTGTAACAACTTAATATGGCTGGCCTTCTAGGATCCTGGAGTGAGCAGTGCCCCAAGGGCCTAGGTCTGTCATCAACAGCTACCCGGCAGAACCCTGACCTTTTCATCTTGTTCTTCTTAAGCACTGGGACCCAAACTTTTCCAGACTTCTGTTTCCCCAAAGCCTTTCAATGTGAAGAGTTTCTGTTTCTCTTCAGTGTGAAGAGTTTCTAGGCACTCTGTTTTTAGAGGCATGTCATTCCAAATCAAGGCATTTTGCTGCAGAAGTATAGGACATGTCCTGGGCGTGCGGGAAGAGTAAGCTGGCCAGGAGTGGATAGGGGAGCGCTGCTAAATGCCAGGCAGAATTCTAGGCACCGTGGCGGTAGCAGAAAGCTAAGAGCTCCTGCCTTCAATGGGACGTCAATTCTGGTGGAGAGACAGACACATTTGTCGGGTGTGATGAGTACTATAGAGAAAAGTAACACAAGATAAATGAGGCTGGAAGAGTCACGCTAATAAATTCAGAGAGGTGAGTGATGAAGACAAGCTGGGTAAGGCTTTGAGAGGGAAGCACTCACTTTTGAGAAAAGTGTATCATCACCTTTTCATTTTACCTCACCTTACCGCACCTGTCTTCTTTCCCAGATGAAATCCATGGTCCATCATAATCCCCCTCCCACCTTGTCTTCACCATCATCCCCTTGCCCCTTTCTCTTCATCTATTTTAATTGACAAACCACAATCCTGGTTACATATAACTCTGCATCTACCCGCACCTCTGCAGTTTGGAGTGGTTGGAGAAAACGTTCAACCAGTGTCTTAAATTCATGATCAGCAACCTCAGGAGGGGGATCATCAACATTTGCCCCATTTGTTCAGTTTCCTCCTTACAAGACAACCATTTCATACCTTCTTCCTTTCCTCAAACCTCCAACACCTTGTATTCCACCTTTACTCTCAATGACTTGACTGAGAAAAAATAAAGCAATCAGAACGAGACATAACCTACTCCTTCCACTACATGTACTTACCTCACCTCACATAATTGTAGATCGATGTTTCTTAAAGCCTGGTCTCTGGGCCAGCTGTATCAGCACCACCGGAGAACTTGTCAGAAATGCAAGTTCTTGGGTCCCACTTAAGACCTACTGAATCAAATTCTGAGGGTGGGGCCCAGCAATCTGTGCTTTTATAAGTGCTCCAGGTGATTCTGATGAAGCTTAGTTTGCGAACTAATGCCCTTGGGACTATGCATGTTTCTGTCTAGAAAGAGTCCCTTCATTTGTGCACCAGACCTTCGTCTCTCAGCAACTCAGGAACATGGCTCCAACAAATCTCCCTCTGCCACATCCCAATTTCACCTCTATTGGATCATTCCCATCAGCGTAAAAATGTGCCGCTGTTTCTCCCATTTCTTCTTCAGTTACCACCCGTTTCTCTATTCCTCTTTGCATCAAGACCCCAAAGAGGAAGCTGTTACTCACTGGCTCCATTTCTTCTTCATTCGCTCTAAACCACTCCAATCAGGCTTTCATCCTCTGCTTTCCGGTGGAACTGATCTTGTCAAGGTCACTAGTGACCTCACATTGTTAATTCTCAGCCTTTTATTTAACCTATAAATGGCATGTGATCTCCTTGATATACTTTCTTCACTTGGATTCGAGCACAGCATACCTCCTGATTTTCCTCCTGTTTTACTGGTTGTTCCTGCTTAGTCTCCTTGGTTGGTTCCTCCTCTGCTTTTTGTCCTCTTGATGCCAGAGTGATCCAGGGCTTAGTTCTCGACCCTCTACACTCTAAATTTCATCCAGTCCTGTGGCTTTAAACACCAACCATGTGCCAACAACACCCAAATGTAGAGTCAGTCCAGGTCTGTCTCCTGAACTCTGGTATATTCAGTTGCCAGCTCAGCCTCTCCACTAATGGCTCACCAACATCTCAAACCCAACACTTACAAAACCTAAACTCCTTCCTTCCTCATCTGCCCCATCTCTTGTAATAAATTCATCTCTCCCATTTCTCAGGCCAAACACTGAGAATAATGTTTGATTCCCTATCTCACATCATATTTGGCAGCAAATCTTACTGGTTGACCACTTCTCGCCGTATCTACGGTCAAGTCACCATCCTTTCTCTCCTAGATGACTGCACCAATCTCTTAGCTGGTCTCTACTTGCACTTTTGCTTCTAACAGTCAATCCTCCACACAGCAATAAAGGGATCCTGTGAAAATGTACATCAGATCATATTTCTGAGCTCAGACTTTCTCCTGGCTCCCATCTCACTCAGAGTAAAGGCCAGAGCCTTCGACGCCTCACCAATCATTATGCCATCTGACCCTCCCATTTCCACTTTCATCTCACTGTTCTTATCTGCTCCACTCACCTTGTTCTCCCCGCTACCCTTCAAATGAGCCAGGTTCCTGTCAGAGGGTCTGCACCCTAGCTGGCTCTTCCACCTGGAATACCCTTCCCTCATATGTCTGCAGGGCAGACTATTCCCATTCGTTCTCCCATCTCCTGCGCTGCCTGCCTCCCTTGCTCTGGGAGTAGGCAGCGGTGGACCTGAGATTCCATTCACCGCACATCTGTCTCTCTCTACTCTGAGGTGGGCAGTCAAGAAAGCTAATAAAACTGTCACACAATTTAAAAAAATTGAATGAATCGGCAATTCGTGGTTAACAGAATTTTAAAGACATAGTTTCTATTCTCCAATTCCAACTCCTGCTTCCCTAGAGTGATAGAACACTGACCTGGGAATCAGAAGCCTTGGATCAATCCTAGGCCTGGCTCTGTCACTAAGGAGCTCTGTGACCTGTGGCAAGAAAGTCTTGAGGCTTGCTCAGCCCAGGAAGTGAGGGAACTGGGACTAAATGATCTATAAGGTTGACCCTCCAATCCTGTCAACCCTACTTCCAAAATACATCCCAACACTGTCAGTGTTTCTCATCCCCACTGCCACCACCTCCTCTCCATGCTGTTTTTATTTCCTGCATGGGCTACTGCATCAGCCTCCTTTCTCATCTCCTCCTTTCACTCTTGTCCTTTCATCCACGTTCCACATAGCTGCCTAAGTGAATGTACAAGTATGAATCAGGGCATGTCCATTTCTCTCTTGAGCCCTCCAGCAGCTTCCTGCTGCACTTAGAATCACCCCTGTGCTCCTTACCCTGGCCTACAGGGCCCCTCGCCATCTGGCTCTGTGCTCCCTCCACCTCATCGGGTTTCATCCACAGTGGTTTCCAACACCTCAAGTATGCCAAGCTCATTCCTGCCTTGGCAGTCCTTTGTTTTGCTTGCACGTTCTTCCTCCTGTGTTCTGTTGGTGGATTTCCTCTCATTTTTTTAGGACTCAGCTTCAGTGTCATTTCCTGAGTGTGAGCTTCCTTTCCTGATCACCTTATCTAAAGCCAGTTCTCCCTTGTTATTTTAAAATTAAGCTCCCTACTTATTTTCTGTTTTCATCATAACATTTATCACAATGTAACATTATTTTAAACCATGCAATATTCACACAATGGAATACCATACAACTGTAAAAAAAGATAGAAATCTATGTATTGATATAGAACGATTTCTTAAGATATATTGTTAAGTGAAAAAGATCCCAAGGTGCAGTGCAGAGTGTATAGAATACCACCATCTGTATAATAAGGCTGGGGGGTGGGCGGGGAGAATATATTTGCTTGTATATTCGTATGTTATCTCTGGATGGGTACAGAAGAAACTGATAACATTGCTGGCCTCTATGGAGGGGACTAGGTGGCTAGGGGCAGGAGTGGGGGGCTTTTCACTGTGCACCTTTTTGTATTTTGAATCATATAGTGTACCACCTATTAAAAATAAATAAGTAAATATTAAAAGTTGTGTACTTGCTTTGTTTCCTCTCTCCTCAAAGAGAACATAAACATCATGAGAGTGTATACCATGTCCTTTCTTGTTCCCTGTTATGTCCTCAGCACTTAACACAATGCCTGGCACCTAATAGTGCTCAATAAGTAATTATGGGATGAATGAATGAAGGCCTCTTCCTGCTCTCACACTGTGATTCTAATCTTAGGGCTTCAAGAATATAAGACATGATATGGGGATATATGTATATGTATAGCTGATTCACTTTGTTATAAAGCAGAAACTAACACACCATTGTAAAGCAATTATACTCCAATAAAGATGTTTTAAAAATAAATAAATAAAATAAAAAAAAAAAAGAGATTCTAGGACTGGCCATTTAGAGGCACCAAAAGAGAATTGTTTTGTAGTGTAGTATACTGTTTTTCTTTGTTGTTATCAATAAGCTTTAAAAAAAAAAAAGTGAGGAGGAGTGTGTGGCGGGGGAAATATGGAGGACCTGCCTGCCACAGACGTGCTTCCCAAGCAAGAGCCCAAGTGCCAGAAGAGGACAATGTCCTGCTTAGACTATGACCCAATCATGGCCTCTGCGGATGGCAGCCAGCCTGAGGGACAGGCAAAGAAGCCCCCTTTCCTGAGGCCTCAAAACGTTCAGGATCACATCTCCTACCACACTCTAGTTCTAAGATTGTCTTCTTCTCTAGATTGTAAATTTGTTGAGGCCAGGAACTGCGTATGTCTTGCTCACCAGTATACTTAGAGCCTGGCATAGAAGTGACAAAAGAATGAACTGAAAGAATTTGAGTTGAAAGCCCGAAATCAGGCTCTGTCATACCCCATCTAGCCAGGAGGTGGCACCAAAGGAGCATTTTCTGAGATGTCAGTTCTGCCCAAGCCCACATTCTGGGGGGCAGAGCCCTATTTTGACCAGGGGAGGGGGTAGCTGATTTTTGACAAATTTACTAAGCAGCTCTACTAGGCACTAAGGGTTGTAAGAAGAGATAGCTGGGCCAGGGAGACAGAAGCCTCACACAGAAATCAACACTGTACAGGAAGACAAGTGCTATTCTGGCCCTTAGGAGCCCCGATAAGGGAGGATTAAGTTTGAGTCATTTAGGAAAAGTTCACGGAGGAAGTGACATCTGAACTGGGCCTTGAAAATGAGGAGGATTTATGCAGTTGGAGGACATTCTAGGTAGAGCGAATGGATTCATGGGAAGTTGGGAGAGTGGTGAATTGCCAAGAATGGCTGGGTTATCCCAGTTCGGTGGGAGATAAAGGGGTAAAGAAAACATTCTGCTCTGAGAGTTTACATTTTTGGTGAAAGGACAAAAGACTTATGGAATTAATGCAATGCATAGCAGCTCAAGAAATAGTCAATGGATTGAGATTTATGTGTCAGGTAAGTAGTAGAGGCTCAATAAATATGTTGTTGAATGAATGAATCATGGGACTGTGGTGATTTCTTTGCTAAATCACATGTCCTTGCTGATGCTTTAAGACTGTGTTTGCTAAGATTCTTTCCTCCTGTGTCTGAAGCTCTTCACAGACAGCTTTTCTTTCCCTTAAAGACAAGAAAAGCCTGAACCGAAAGGGGAAAGGATTGCAATTAACCTGTGAGGTCCCTGGTGTCCAGAGCCTTCCTTATTAGAGGATTCCCAAGTCTTGTCCCTGGAACATAGTCTCCTTCCTTAGGGATGAGAAAATAGTAATCATCACTTATATTTTTATAGCAGCTGATGTCATCCATCGCATCCATATTGATAAACCCACTGAATTTCAATCCTCATTCTTAGTTCAGAGGACTCCTCTCTCGAAACAGTCTCCTTCCTACTTGTGCGACCCCATCCTCTCCAGTTTACGACGTGCCTCTCTCCTCTTCTTGGTTTCTTCTGCTGGCTTCTTCCATTCCTCTCTGTAGCCACTTAAGGTCGAGTTCTAGGCCCTAGCCTCCTCTTGCTTTATCCTCTCCCTGGGTGATCTCATTCTTCCCCGTGGTTTCAACTACCATCTAGATTTCAAGCGTCCTCGGAGTTGTCGTCGTAGCTCTCCTCTGAGCTCTAGCCCACACATCCAACAGCGTACTTGCCTTTTTCGTTTGGATGTTTCTTGGGCATCTTAATCTCAGCATGTATAAAAACTCCGCATCTTCCCCACCTATTCCTCGATCATGGTGAAGGGCCGCATCACCCAGCCTGTCTAGTCAGCCAGAAGCCTGTGTGTGTGTGAGTCATCCTTGACTCAAGTCCTGATCATTCCGCCCCCTCACTCTCTCCTGAATCTTTCCACTGCCTTCCGTTCACATCACTACCGTCACCTCCAGCTGCTCCCTCTGCAGGCCATTCTCTCCTCTCCTCGGTAGCCGAAGTGACATTTTAAAAATGCAAATAGATCATGCCACGACTCAACATTCTTCAAACCCTCGCATTTCTTTGCTGTCCTTATCGTTGTTGTTTTCCCTCCATTTCCTTCATATAAAGTCCTTGCCCTTTAACCATGACCTTCAAGACCCTGCATGCTCTGGCTGATGCCCACCTCTCGGGCTCCATCTCATGCTGGACTTTCCTCCACTCTACTTCAGCCAGTAGGAATTTCATTTAAGCATTCATTCAATCATTCATTCAGGCAACCAGGTATTTATAGAGTGCCTCACTGGTGCTAGGAGTGGTACTAGGAGACTGGGTGTGAACAAGGTGAATGTCTCTGCCCTCAAGACCCCTCCCGGGCTTCCTCTTCCTGCTTCAGGCTCTTTTCACACGCTGCTCCCTCTGCCACAACTCTCTCCTCACACTCACGTGTTCTGCTCCCCTCAACTACTAACCCTGGTTCATCATTCAGGTCAAAATTAAACCTCATTTCCTCTCTGAAGCTCTCCTGGGGCTTCCAGGCTCAGTTAGGACCCCTGTTAATAGACCCCAGGGTTCTGACCTTGCCTTCTTTATGCATGCCTGTTGCCCCTGCTAGACCAGAGGCTCCATGAGAATAAAAACCAGGTCTGCTGTGTTCACCAGTGCCTGGCACTATGCCTGGCTCACGTCATGATCTCAACACATATGAAGAAAAGGCCACGGCCATTTCATTTGGATCTGCTCTTTTATTATTTATTTATTTACTTATTTATTGGCTGCACAGCTTGTGGAATCTTAGTTCCCCGACCAGGGATCACACCTGAGCCCTTGGCAGTGAGAGTGCGGAGCCTCTCCACTGGACCACCAGGGAATGCCCTGGATCTGCTCTTTTAGAGTATTTGAGGATGACATCTTAAATGCTCACAGACCGGGCCACCCTAGTTACAGCCTTGCACAATCCAGTCTACCAGGCTCCAATGCTATACTTTAAAAGAGGTCATTGAGGGCTTCCCTGGTGGCGCAGTGGTTGAGAGTCCGCCTGCTGATGCAGGGGACGCGGGTTCGTGCCCCGGTCCGGGAAGATCCCGCATGCTGCGGAGCGGCTGGGCCCGTGAGCCATGGCCGCTGAGCCTGCGTGTCCGGAGCCTGTGCTCTGCAACGGGAGAGGTCACAACAGTGAGAGGCCCGCGTACCGCAAAAATAAATAAATAAATAAAAAATAAAAGAGGCCATTGACCCTGACATCACCCTGGTTCAAGAAAGCAAATACCCAGGCTGCACAGAGATTTGCTGCTATAGCGTTTCATGCAGTCAGCTTGTCCTACAGAAAGGCGGTCAGGGGTGTCAGACAAAGAACAAGGGCTTTCCATTGGGATTCTAGCTTCCAGTCTTGGCCACTTGCTAGTTGTGTGAACAAGTCATTCAACGTTTCTGCCCCTCAGCTTTCCCACCTGCGGGAAAGATGGGCATAATCATATGTGCACTTCTGGGCTGATGGGAGGAGTTCATGAGCTGTCACAGAGGACCTCCATGCCATTAATGTCAGCTTCCTTCCTAACCGCGAGGCAGCGCAAGTTAGTGGTTAGCAGTCTGGGTTCTGGGTCACTTCTTAGTAAGCTGAACTTGGGGAAGTCACGTGACATCACTGAGTCTCAGTGCGCTTACGCGGAAAATGGGGACAAGTCGTACCCGCATCCAGAGTTGTTGTAAGCGCTTATGTGGAGCTCATGTGTATAAAGGGCTCAGCCTGGTACATCGTAGGTGCTCAATAGATGCGCACAGCATCATGACGGAGACAGTCAAGGGGACAGAGAAAGTGGGTCTGATCCTCATTGGTGAGGTCATTTGGGAACTATTTATCGAGCATCTAATTTGTGGAGCGTCCTGTGTGGGGAACCATTTGAAATGGACCCCCCACCCCAAGTCTAGAATAGGACAGAAAACATAAATAAGAAAGCTTTCATGGGACTTCGCTGGTGGTCCAGTGGTTAAGACTTTGCCTTCCAGGGACTTCCCTGGTGGTGCAGCGGTTAAAAATCCACCTGCCAATGCAGGGGACACGGGTTCGATCCCTGGTCCAGGAAGATCCCACATGCAGAGCCCGTGCGCCACAACTACTGAGCCTGCACTCTGGAGTCCATGCTCCCCAACAAGAGAAGCCACTGCAATGAGAAGCCCGTGCACTGCAACGAAGTGTAGCCTCTGCTCTCCACAACTAGAGAAAGCCCGCACGCAGCAACGAAGACCCAACGCAGCCAAAAATAAAATAAATACATACATACATACTAAAAAAAAAAAAAAAAAAAAAGACTTCGCCTTCCAATGCAGAGGGTGTGGGTTCGATCCCTGGTTGGGGAGCTAAGATCCCACGTGCCTCATGGCCAAAAACCCAAAACATAAAACAGAAGCATTATTGTAACAAATTCAATAGAGACTTTAAAAATGGTCCACGTGAAAAAAATCTTAAAAAAAAAGGAAAGCTTTCATGTGCAAAGTGATAAAAGTTATTAAAAAAAAATCGAGACTCTAAAACTTGTTGAATGAAAGAAGCTAGGAGCAAAAGAGTCCATACCACATGATTCTATTTTTGTGAAGTTCTAGAACTGGTGATGGAGAGCAGAAGCATGATTCCCACTGGGGTACTGGCTGGGAAAGGCATGAGGGAGCTTTCTGGAAATGTTCTGTCTTGATCTGGGTAGTGGATGCCTGGGCGTATGCAAAATATGTAAAAATTCATCCAACAGTACACTTAAGATTTGTGGAAATCTCTTTTTTTTTAAAAAATTATTTATTTTTTTATTTATTTGGCTGCCCCAGGTCTTAGCTGAGGCACGCGGGCTCCTCGTTGCCGTGTGCGGGATCGTCAGTTGCGGCACGCGGGATCTAGTTCCCTGACCCGGGATCGAACCCGGGCCTGCTGCACTGAGAGCGTGGAGTCTTAACCACTGGACCACCGGGGAAGTCCCAAGATTTGTGGAAATCTTACATACAGTAAACTGTATGTAAATTATATTTTTAAAAATTGCACCAGAGGAGTTTAGAGGAGGGAGCGATTTCTTCCAGCTAAGTGGACAAGGCAGGCTGCATGGCCTGGAGAAGGAACTGCAAGGGGGGAAACGGCCACTTTCTCTCTCGGTGGCTCAATAACAGAGCATCTAAACAAAGCACTTAAATGGAGTCCAGAATCGTCAGTAAGTGGTTGTGGAGATTATATACTCTCTGTTTACTCTGAAAAAAAACAGTTTGGGATTATATATTGCAAAAGTCATAGTCAGGGAGGTAATTATCAAGTGTAACATGAGTGTTCGATCTATTTTTGGCCTCATTGCTAGCTCTTCTGGCTCTTCATTCCCTTTGGCTAATGTGATTGAGAGTTGTTTTGCTGGCTCTCTTCTATCAGAGGTGGCTGGATGGTGGGAGGGAACAGACAGGGGAACACAGAGGGGAATGATAAATCACATCTCTGCTGGGCTTCCCTGTTCACAAAGCACCTGTGTGCACAGCGTCTCACTTGATGACAGCAGTCTAGGAGGGAGGTAGGGTATCAGTCACGATTATTGATGGCAAGCAACAGAAACCAATTCTGGGCAGCTTAAGCAGAGGACCAGCGTATTGGAAGGTTATCAAATAGCTCACAGAATCAAAGGAGAACTGGAGAACTAGGGTCAGAAAACAGGCGGGAATCGAGGGAGGCTCATTCAAGCCTGTGTATTTGAGGGTGTCTTTGTTTCAGCAGTTTAACTATCACAGTTACATTTGGGAATGATTGAGACAGATTTTCAAGGAAGCGGTAGTGTGGACATGGTAAGTAATTTGACCAGCAGAGGAGGGAGTTTCCAGGAGGGAATCACTGGATGAGCAAAGGCAGGGTAGTAGGAAAGAATGGTGAAGGTATGCTTGGGGGACACAGTTTGTTGCAAGGGAGCAGTGAGTTAAAGCTGGGAAGGGAGGTGGAAGGTGTGCCGTGGAGAGCCTTGCATGTCTGGGAGATGAGCTGGTACTTGAACCAGCAGACAGTAAGGATCCTTGGAGGTTTTTGAGCAAGGGAACAAGGGGTTCTCTTTCCACTTTAGGAAGAATAACCCAGTACCCACAAGAGGACTGTGTGAAATGAAGCAGGAAGTCTGGACCTAGGCCAGCTGACATAGTAAGTAACACTGTCACCTCCTCCCAAGAGACAGAGGATGAGGACCCAGAGAGGGCTCTGGTACCTGGATCATTGGGAACCACGGAGAAGGCAGTTTCAGGAGTGTGGTCAGGCCAGTGTCGGGGACTGAGTGAGCATGAGGATGTGGGGTTTCAGGCGGATGAGAGCACAGGCCCCAAGTCCAAGCTCTCTACCACCTGCCCCAGCCCACCACTGCCCTTGGCTCCGCTGGGCGTCCCACTCCTCCTAACTTCCCCTGCCTCAGAGCTGAGTCCTTCTGGATTTTGCTCTTCTCTTCTGTTCCCCCAGCTTGACAGAGAATCTTAGCATCTGAAGAGACCTTAGATGGACAAGCAGAGGCTTGGGGAAGGGAAGGGACTAGACAAGACATGGCCAGGAATAGGCAGAGCCAGTAGTGAAACTCCATCTCCTCTGCCCTGTTCAGGGCCCTGACTAGACACGTCTCTACTGAGATGCCGTCCCTGACTGAGCCCCGTCATTCGGTTATTTCATAGCCTTGTGGTGGCATGTATTCAGTTTGCATTGCGTATTCCGTGGGTGATTTAAAACTCCTCCTTTCGTGTGTCTTCCAGTGAGACCCTACAGAGGCCTATTTCCTCGTCCTTGGCATCTCCTCCAGAACAAGTCCAGGACTCTTCATGAGGGGCTCCTGGCCCCTGGGGTTGAGGCCTTCTTTGCCTCTCAAGCTGGGGAGATTGCTGAGCACAGACCCTGCAGCCTTCAGTCTGATCCCCAAAGACAGTGCCCAGTGTGAGACCATTAAATTAGCAGGAGGCCCTGACGGAAGGCTTGAGCCACCCTTCTGCTCCTTGGAAGTCCCTCTAGGGACCCCTTCACCCTCCAGGGGAAGTCTAGCACTGCCCCCAGGCTGTACAGGCCTGGGATGAAGGAGTGTCCCTCCAGAGTATCCTTAGGGGCCCAGGACACATTTTATGTTAATTCTTCAGCTTGTAATTCCAAGATCATGTGAGTAGTGTAAAGTCAAACTATAAACATGGGTTTGGGGAATTCTCTGGCGGTCTAGTGATTAGGGCTCCGCGCTTTCACTGCCGAGGGCCCAGGTTCAATCCCTCGTTGGAGAACTAAGATCCCACAAGTCACGTGGTGCGTCCAAAAAAACCGAAAACCAAACAAACCAACCTACGCTTGGATTATGAATTCTCAGGGAAATACCCACCTTCCTACTCTAACGCAGGCCGAGACATACACATTTCCTTGTTTTCCTGTGCCAGAGGAGAGATTTTTCCTCATCTCCTCTTCCACCGAGGGTGTAGTCCTTGGAGGGTCCTCCTTATCCTGTATCATTAGAACCTGGACCCAGCTACCCCTTGCTATCTCTTAACTCATCTCCCCACCCTGGCAATCTTTTTTTTTCCCCTAATATTTATTTGGCTGCGCCAGGTCTTAGTTGTGGCATGCAGGATCTTCATTGCGGCATGCATGCTCCTTTAGTTGCGGCATGCAGGATCTAGTTCCCTGACCAGGGATCAAACCTGGGCCCCCTGCATTGTGAACGTGCAGTCTTAACCACTGGACCACCAGGGAAGTCCCCCTACCCTGGGAATCTTCCCCTGCTATTCTTCAACTTCACCCTGAATGAACCTTAGTAAAGCGTGGTTCTGATCATGCCCAAGAACCTTCAGTGGCTCCCCATGGATTAGAAATGTAACACGTCATTAACTAAGTAGCATTTCAGGCCTCGATAGCAGGGCCTCAACCCACCTTCACAGTCTCATCCCCTGTTACTCCCAGCAGAGAGGCCACCAGGCAGGCAGAGCAGTAACTCAGGGGGCACCAGGGAATAGTGCCTGCCACTTGTGGCTGGGCACTTGGGGCCACTTGCCTGGCAAAACGATGCCCCCTTCCCACCCTCTGTCACTCACATTCTCCTCAGACTTTGCCCACTTTATTCATAACATAGCAGGGATGGGGAAAATTGCTATTTTTAAAAAGCTGCCTGGAATGGGAAATTTTATGTTATGTATATTCAACAAGAAAAAAAAAAGCTGCCAGATTTCATTTCTTCTTGGTGGAAGACTACCTTATGTATTTATTCATTTATTTAACGTTTCAGTCACATTCACATTTACTTTGTGCTCACAGAAAATTAGGATACCTTAAGCAGTTTAACAGCAATTTTCATAAGCAAAGTTGCATTCCATCTCTAAGTCAAATTGGTCAAAGCTCCGGTATTTACAAAACATGACAGACAAGATGCTACACAAAACCATTGCATCTGAAGATCTTTTCTTTTGTTCTCAAAGATCACTGGAAAAGAAAGCATGGTCTGCTGAAGACTACCTTTTCTGGGACAATATTCCTACTTGGCCTCCCATGGTGCCAAGCGGGCCTCAGGATGAATGGGGAGAGAGAAGCTGAGACCAAAAGGGCTAAATACTTTGCACCAGGAGATAAAAGGCGAGTCTTCTGGCTGGTTGTTTTGTTGTTGCTGTTGTTTGCTTTTGTGTGGTTATAGATGCTGTTCTGGTTCTTTCTCTGGAGGACCCAAGAAATGGGTGTGGGGCACAGTTTGGACATAGAAAAGAAAGGGCAGGGACGGAAGGGCTTAATCTGAGCAGGGAAGGCCCCACTAACGTGGCAGGGGCTGGAGGGGAGGCTGAGGGACCAGAGGGGCATGGCTGAGAAGCCTGAAGATGCCCCTCCTTTGAGTTTTCTGGTAGGACATCAGTCTCCAGTTTTCATTGACTGAATTGCTATTTCCTTATGACTTATACAAGCCGTCAGCAAGGCTTGTTAGCGCCACAACTAGCCTGGGGCTGGTGTTCCCTTGCGGGATGAAGGGAAGAACAGAGGCTCTCTCTGGGTGGAGGCGATTGGGAGGGTGGCAGCAGCCTGAAAAAGTGATTACAAGGCAGCCTGGAATGATCAGGAAGCAACCAGAGCTGCTGGGCTGATTACGCGGAAACAAGACCTGTGACTATGGTTTGGTTTCAGAGAGCCGGGTTTTGATTCCTGGGTGTACCTTACAAGCTGTGTGACCTTGAGCAATTTAACTAACCTCCTTGAGCCTCCATTTTACTCTTTGTTAAATGAGAAAAACAGTCCCTACCTCACAGGACTGTCATGGGGATTAAATGAGATACAGCAGTCCCCCCTCAACCGTGGTTTCATTTTCTGAGGTTTCAGTTACCTATGGTCAATCATGGTCTGAAAATATTAAATGGAAAATTCCAGAATAAACAATTCATAAGTCGTAAATTGTGCACTGTTCTGAGTTGCATGATGAAATCTCGTGCGGTCCAGCTCCGTCCTACTCGTGAATCATCCCTCTGTCCAGCGCATCCTGCCCGTTACTCACTCGGTAGCTGCCTCGGTTATCAGATTGACTGTCGAGGTGTCCCGGTGCTTGTGTTAAGTAACCCTTATTTTACTTAATAATGGCCCCAAAGCTCAAGAGTTGTGATGCTGGCACTTCAGATATGCTGAAGAGAAGCCATAAAGTGCTTCTTTTAAGTGAAAGTTGAAAGTTCTAAACTTAAGGAAAGAAAAAAAAATCGTATGCTGAGGTTGCTAAGACCTGCAGTAAGAACGAATCTTCTATCCATGAAATTGTGAAGAAGGAAAAAGGAATTTGTGCTACCTTTATTTATTTATTTATTTTATTTTTTTGCGGTACGCGGGCCTCTCACTGTTGTGGCCTCTCTTGTTGCGGAGCACAGGCTCCGGACGTGCAGGCTCAGCGGCAATGGCTCACGGGCCCAGCCACTCCGCGGCATGTGGGATCCTCCTGGACCGGGGCACGAACCCATGTCCCCTGCATCAGAAGGAGGACTCTCAACCACTGTGCCACCAGGGAAGCCCATGTGCTGCTACCTTTTTAAAAATATATATATATATTTATTTATTTATTTGGCTGAGTCGGGTGTTAGATGCAGCACGCGGGATCTTCGTTGCCGCATGTGGCATGCTGGCTCTTTTAGTTGTGGCATGCTTGCGGGCTCTAGTTCCCTGACCAGGGATCATATCTGGCCCCCCTGCATTGGGAGCGTGGAGTCTTAACCACTGGACCACCAGGAAAGTCCCCAAATTTGTGCTACCTTTGCTGTTGCACCTCAAACTGCAAAAGTTGTGGTCACAATGTATAAGTGTTTAGTTAAGATGAAAAAAAGCATTAAATTTGTACAATAAGATATTTTGAGAGAGATAGACCACATTCACCTAACTTTTATTGCAAAATGTCATCATAATTGTTCTATTATTGTTGTTAATTTTTTTTTGTTGGTTTGTGTTTTGAATTTTATTTTGTTATTTTATATAGCACGTTCTTTTTAGTCATCAATTTTATACACATCAGTGTATACCTGTCAATCCCAGTCTCCCAATTCATCACATCCCCATCCCCTCCCCCCGCCCCCCCTGCCCCGCGGCTTTCCCCGCTTGGTGTCCATACGTTTGTTCTCTACATCTGTGTCTCAATTTCTGCCCTGCAAATCGGTTCATCTGTATCATTTTTCTAGGTTCCACGTACATGCGTTAATTTTTTTAAAAAAATATTTATTTATTTAATTTATTTTCCTTATTTTTTTTGGCTGCGTCGGGTCTTAGTTGCGGCACACAGGATCTTTGTTGAGGCATGCGGGATCTTTTTTTCCTTATGGCACGCAGTCTCTTTGTGGCGTGCTGGCTTCCCTCTGGTTGCAGTGCTTGGGCTTCTCTCTAGTTGTGGCGTGCGGGTTTTCTCTCTCTAGTTGTGGCGCGCAGGCACCAGGGCGTGTGGGCTCTGTAGTTTGCGGCACGCGGGCTCTAGTTGAGGTGTGCCAGCTCAGTAGTTGTGGCGTGTGGGCTTAGTTGTCCCGCAGAGTGTGGGATCATAGTTCCCTGACCAAGGATTGAACCTGCGTCCCTTGCATTGGAAGGTGGATACTTTACCACTGTTAATTTCTTACTATGCCTAATTTGTTTACTTTTTTGTTTGTTTGTTTTGGCTGCACGGGCTCTTTTTTGCGGGCTTCTCTCTAATTGTGGTGGGCGGGCTTCTCTAGTTATGGCCCGAGGGTTTCTCTGTAGTTGCGGCAGGCGGGTTCAGTTGCCCTGCGGCATGTGGGATCTTAGTTCCCTGACCTGGGATTGAATCTGCGTCCCCTGCACTGGAAGGCAGACTTTTAACCACTGGACCACCTGGGAAGTCCCACTATGCCTAATTCATAAATTAAACTTTATCATAAGTATGTATATATAGGAGAAAACATAGTATATATCTGGTTTGGTACTATCCTCAGTTTCAAGCATCCACTGGGGGTATTGGAACGTACCTCCCAAGGACAAGCGGGGACTGCTGTGCCGTATGTATAACGCGTGTCATGTAGACTTCAATTCAACCATATGAAATTGCTGTTTTGTGTTCAAATATGGTTGAGAGGTAAATTCATATGGTTTGACCTAATAAGGACCCAACAAACACAGGACATTGTTTTTATTGTTGTTGGTGTTATTATTATTAAGTACCTCCTCTACAGAAATATCTGCGAGAAGACTGGAGTTCTTGCAGTTGTTCAGAAGGAGAGATGGAACAATTTGGATGTGATATTAAAGGGAAGGGGAGGGCTTCCCTGCTGACGCAGTGGTTAAGAGTCCACCTGCCAATGCAGGGGACACGGGTTCGAGCCCTGATCCTGGAAGATCCCACATGCCACGGAGCAGCTAAGCCCGTGCACCACAACTACTGAGCCTGCGCTCTAGAGCCCGCGAGCCACAACTACTGAGCCCACACGCCTACAGCCCCCGCTCCGCAGCAAGAGAAGCCACCACAATGAGAAACCTGCGCACCGCAATGAAGAGTAGCCCCTGCTCACTGCAACTAGAGAAAGCCCGCGCGCAGCAACCAAGACCCAACACAGCCAGAAATAAATAAATAAAATATATTAAAAAAAAAAAAGTGAAGGGGAGCCAGGCATATCGGAAAACGGGACTCTCAGGTGACAACTGTTACCATCTCGATAACAATTTCTCTCACTTGGACCATTCACTAAATGTACCTTGGCCTTTAGGTTCTTCTAACCTGTGTTTCCCTTTCAAATCCCTAGCCCCTCTGCAGATTCTACCTGGACCATAATCTGATGAGGGGGCTAGTGGAAGCAGGTGAGGAAGAGTCTGGGCTGTAGAGAGGAACCAGGGCGGGGTCCGGGTGGGGTTGCCAGGAGACAGGTGGGAGACGCCTGGCTTCCTCTGGCCGCAGCTCTCCCTGACAGCAGGGCCGGTGGGCGTAAAGGGCTGGGGGCTTCAGGAGGGCACTGGAGGCTGCAGAGGGAGGAGGCCTTTTCTGGGATGCAGGCAAAGGGCCAGGAGCCAGCCCTCTGGAGAGCAGCACGGTCAGGTCCCTCTCACTCTCACTGTGGAAAGAGAGAAGGGAGAGATGGCAACTTGCGAGGCTCCTTGGGAGCTCTGTGTTCGTTTTCGCAGACACTTGAAGAGCAAGATGAGTCTTGTTTCCAAGTGCAGTGGAGGAAGGGCACCCAGCCTACATCCTCCCAGCCCCTCTCCATGTCCCCTACTGGTGTCTCAGCCACTTCAGCAGGACTGGCAGCAGGAGTTGTACTGATTTCTAAGAAAAGGAAAATAGCTTTGTTGGATTTTTTCTGCTTATTATAAAAGATTTAGACAGCTGCATAAAGATTATCTATCTATCTATCTATCATCTATCTATCTATCATCATTTATCTATAAAGTAAACAAGATCATGGCATCATTCCATCATCCAGATATAGCCCCCGTTAGCATTTTGGTGGCAAGATTTTCACACTTTGTTTTCTTATGCTTTCATATCCAGGTGACCCAGAAGTCAGCTGGGGTCTTAAGATGAAGATAAGGTGGGCTTGAACCCTTCCTCCCATGCCCATTGGAAATTCCAATTCCCTCCTCAGAACTGAGTTACCCCAGGGAGCCTACATGAGCCCAGTCACATCTGGATCCTACCTTGCCAACTCCACCGAAATTCTTTTATTATTATTATTTTTTAAAATGTATTTATTTATTTTTGGCTGCGTTGGGTCTTCGTTGCTGCGCCCGGGCTTTCTCTAGTTGCGGCGAGCGGGGGCTATTCTTCGTTGCGGTGCATGGGCTTCTCATTGTGGTGGCTTCTCTTGTTGCGGAGCACGGGCTCTAGGCGCACCGGCTCAGTAGCTGTGGCTTGCGGGTTTAGTTGCTCCCCTGCATGTGGGATCTTCCTGGACCAGGGCTTGAACCCGTGTCGCCTGCATTGGCAGGTGGATCCTTAACCACTGCGCCACGAGGGAAGCCCTCCACCGGAAATCTTAGTCTCTGCTCTGTATCCTTTTGGCTGTTCTCGTGTGTAACTCCTGGGGCAACAGGAGCAGATGGTGACTGAGACCTGGAATTTAGCTCCTTTCCTCCATTTCCAGAAACACTCCCTTCATAAGAAGCCAGGTATATACATATGGCAAACATTACTAAGGTAGGAAGGACAATCATGGGGAATACAACCATTTAAAATTGAATGTTGGGAACTTCCCTGGTGTCCAGTGGCTAGGACTCTGTGCTCCCAATGCAGGGGTCCTGGGTTCAATCCCTGGTCAGGGAACTAGATCCCACATGCATACCACAACTAAGAGTTCACATGTCGCAACTTAAGATCCTGCATGCTGCAACCAAAGATTCCGCATAGCTCCCACATGCCGCAATGAAGATCCCACACGTGGTAACGAAGATTCTGCGTGCTGTAGCTAAGACCCAGTGCAGCCAAATAAATAAATATTTAAAAAAATACAAATAAAATCGAGTGCTGACAAGCTGTTAAGAAAAGTCCTTGGATCCTCTCTCAGGGCGCCCATCCCACCCTCCTTCCTTTCCTTGTTCCTTCCACAGTTCATGTTGTTCTTTTTAAAATAAATTTGTTTATTTATTTATTAATTTCATTTTTGGCTGCGTTGGGTCTTTGTTGCTGCGCGTGGGCTTTCTCTAGTTGTGGCGAGTGGGGGCTACTCTTCGTTGCGGTGCACGGGCTTCTCATTGTGGTGGCTTCTCTTGTTGCGGAGCACGGGCTCCAGGCGCGCAAGCTCAGTAGTTGCAGCATGCGGGCCCTAGAGCGCAGGCTCAGGAGTTGTGGCGCATGGGCTTAGTTGCTCCGCGACATGTGGGATATTCCTGAACCAGGGCTTGAACCCGTGTCCCCTGCACTGGCAGGTGGATTCTTAACCACTGCGCCACCAGGGAAGTCCCTCCCTCATGTTGTTCTTAATGCATCTCTCTCACAGGCTGGTCTGAGAGTTAATGCCCTTGGGTGCACACTTTCCTCCTCAAGTGGTTTATCAAAGTGTGATCTTAAAGAGAGACAATTCTCTCCCCAAGGAACCTGCTGCCATCTGTTAAGATGACAATTCTTTCCATCCTGCTAGACACATCTCTTTTTTTTTTTTTTTTAACAAAAATGAGCTCATTCTATACATCCTCTATGACAACGGAACTGATAGTTTTTCCTCCATTTTACAAAAGAGGAAACTGAAATGAGTCTTGCCTGTTGCCTAAAAGCTGCTCTACCCAGCTCTTCACCTGGGCAGGGAGAGCTATGCCCTGGGGTTGTACACACTTGTAAACATCTCTAATTAATGTGCTTAATATTGCGTTTCTTTTTTAAAATATTTATTTATTTATTTATATTTGGTTGCATCGGGTCCTAGTTGCGGCAGGCGGGGCTCCTTAGTTGCGGCTTGTGGGCTCCTTAATTGTGGCATGTGAACTCTTAGTTGTGGCAGGCATGTAGGATCTAGTTTCCTGACCAGGGATTGAACCCAGGCCCCCTGCATTGGGAGTGTGGAGTCTTAACCACTGTGCCACCAGGGAAGTCCCTTTTGTTTCTCATTAGTTTCATCTTCCCTTCAGAATGTAAACTCAGTGAGGTCACAGGCTGTGCATTTTGCTCACTGCTCTATCTTCAGAACTAAGCACAGAATAGGCTGTTTCTTCAGAGAAATGGAGTCAACAGGATGTGTATATGTAGAGAGAAATAGTTATTTTAAGGAATTAGCTCAGGTGATTATGAGGGCTGGCAAGTCGAAACCCTTGGGTTGGGCTGGCAGGCTGGAGACCCGGGGAAGAGCAGTTCGAGTCTGAAGTCTGTCAAGTTGGAGAATTCCTTTTTTGCTTAGGGGAGGTTAGTCTTCTGTTCAGTTCAGTCCTTCAACTGATTGGATGAGACCCACTCACATTATGGAGGGCAATCTACTTTACCCAAAGTCTGCCAACTTAAATGTTAATCTCATCCAAAAACACCCTCAGAGAAACATCTGGAATAAAGTCTGACCAAATATCTTTGAACTGTGCCCTGCCTAGTTGACACATAAAATTAACCATCACGATATACACATGATAACTATTTGTTGAATGAGTGGCAGAGTGAATGGTTGAATGAGCGAATGAACTTCAGGAGGGTGAGAGTCTTGCCAGGGTCACACAGCTGGCAAAAAGAAGGCCCAGGTCTTCAGAACTCAATGCAGGCAGCTGTTCTTTCCACCCTACCACAAGGCGTCTTGGAATGGTGACCAGAGCCAGCCTTGTGTGGTTCCTAGGGCTGTTGTCAGAGCACAGAAGACATTCTCCTGCAAGCATTTTACATTCCACAACGTCTTTGCTCATGTCTGGCATCATTACAAAGTGCTCCTGTCTGACATTATTACAAAATGTCTCTTTTGATAGAAATTGCCACTACCTACGTGACCTGAAGCAACCAAGAACTTATTCTTTTACAAAAAGGAGAGCCTCACCTAAAATCTTCTCCTGCAGGCATGAATAAGCTAAGAGCTGAACACTCTGGTGTGAAGATCTGACCCTAACCCACTAACCTACTCATCAAATCCTTGCATGCTTCCCTTTGCGCTCCCTACTCTCCAGCCAGACTAAGCTACTTCCTGTTCAAGGTACAGACCCTGCAGTTAATTCTCTCTGTTGTGTTTCACCTGGTGCTGTTATCACACCTGGAATGTACCTCCCCCTCCTCTACATTTTATCCATCTATTTATTCAACAAAAATTTCTTAAGCACCTACAACAGGGCATGTAGTGGGACTTAGCACTGGGGACACAGTGATGAACGGAGAGATAAGGTGTCTGCCCTTCTGGAGTGCACATGCTAGTATTGGGAAAAAACTCCAGCCAGCAAATTGAAGAAGATAATTTCAGGTGGTGATAAGCGCTGGGAAGAAAACCAGGAAGTAATAACTGTTTGCAAGAGGCTGACGTGAAAGATAGTGATGTGGGGGAGGAATGTAATTTAGATTGGAGCTCAGGGCTGCTGTTTGAGGTGAGACCCCAGCCACGTGGGGAGTGGGGGAAGAACATTCTAGGTAGAAGGAACAGTTAAGTGTAAAGAAAAATCTTGTACCTATTATGTAGTTTCTGTCAGACATGTGCTAGGCTCTGGGAATACAAAGATAAATAGGGTATGGTCCTTTTCCCTAAAGAGTTCCTTATTTGGAGGGAAGACAGAAATGACAGCTGACACCCTCCGGGAGATCTATCCGGACCAGCAACCAATGACCTCACCCCTGGCAGCCATATCTGTACTCTGCGGTTATGGCTGATTGATTGGGGGGTGAGGTCACCTGACTTAAGCAGGACCAATCAGGTTTCCTTCCCTCAGGACCACTGAATAGGGGTTCAGACACTACCCTTGCTTGTAGCTGGCACTAGAACCTTTATGAACTTAGTATGTCTTGAGCAGCTATCGTCAGGGTGACTAACCCTCCTGATTTTCCCAGGACTGAGAGGTTGCCGTGGAAAAACTAAGAGAGTCCCGGGATGGTTGGTTGCCCTATTTGCTGGGTTCCAGGCTGAGTGTTAAACCTGAGAATTTAGGAGCTGCGGGTGGTCAGACCCATCACTTTGGCTGGAGCTGCAGAAGAAGCTGGTCTGTAGATAGAGAAGAATGGGGCGAGGTGAGAAACAGAGATTGAGTTCCTGGGATTCTATTCTTGGTCCCAGGACTTTCCAGAGCCAGTCTACATCCCTGACGATGTATTCTCTGACACCCCGTTCCCGTACAATAAATCTCCTTTGTCGGCTTAAGTTAGCTGCAGTGGGTTTCTGTTACTTGCAACCAGAGAGACAATGGCTGTAAACAACTATAACTCAGGAGGCGTATGCTTAACAGAGGTGTCTGCAGTCCGGGGTACAGTGAGGATGCGGCCTCCCTACTTGGCTACATCCCCAGGAGAGCCTTTCCCAACTCAAGCTATGATCTCTGTCTCTCAACTCCCAACACCTCCATCTGACCCTTGCTCATAACACTTACTCCTCCCTTATAATGTCACCTTCTAGCCTGTAAAGATTCAGGTACTTTGAGAAGTCTTGGTACTTCTCCCCAAACATAGTGTCTAATGTGGCTTTTATATGGAAAGTGCTTGGTTCAGTTATTATATGCAATAAAGGGTCCTACACAGCCAGGGGAGTGTGAATATTCTTACTGGGTAATAATAATATCTTGTACTTGTGCAGTGCTGCCCTATATAAAGCTTTTTTTTTTTTTTTTGGCCGAGCTGTGTGTCATGCGGGATCTTAGTTATGTGAACCTGGGCCCTCTGCAGTGAGGGCACAGAGTCTTATCACTGGACCACCAGGAGATTCTCTATAAAGCATTTTCAAGTTCATTAGCTGATGGGCATCCAACTCTTCAAAATTTGAATATTAGTATTAATAATAGTAGCTGCTATTTATTTTGTGCATACTCTATGTGCTAGGTGGGAAAAAAACTTGAGGCTTAGAGAGAATAAGTGATTTGCCCAAGAGCCCCAAATTTATATGTCACGGATCTGGCCATAGAACCTGATTTTCAGGCTACAAATCCATGCGCTCTCTGCCCTGGCAGGATCTCTGGGGCAGAATGTAGGCTGCTGACCCCTCCCCTGGACAACCTGTGGTCTGACTCAAGTCCTTTGGGCTAGCCGTGCCTCTGCCTTGACCCTCTCCAGTAGGGCAGGCCTCAGGTCACTCAGTTTGCCAGTCTGGCCAAGTCAGGTGAATTCGGCTCCCTGGAGCCGCTGTGGTTGCCATGGCACCATCCCTGGGCTCCTCTCAGTGTAAACCTGGGGGCTAGCTGTTTTGAAGCAAATTCTCCCACGAATGTGGGCAACTAGCAAACAGCCTGCCTCTCCTTGGAGTTCTTTTTGATGCCTCGCAGGTGGGTCTTAGGGCCATGAAGTTCAACTCGTCCATTTAACAGGTGAGGAAACTGAGGCCCAGGGTGCTTAGTGTTTCACAAAGAGGTTTTGTGCCGTGGCCAGGAGGGTCTCTGGAGTCAGAGAGACCTGGGTTGCAATCCAGCCCCTGCATGACACTGGGCAAGTTCCTGAACTGCTCTGAGCCTTGGATTCCTCGTCTGTAAACTGAGGATCATGACACTTCTTCCCTGAAAGAGTTAGGTGAAGGGTTAAACCACATCATATACATAAAAGTGCTTCCAAAGTGTCTGGTATGTGAAGAGATGCAGTTGCCCAAGGTCACCCTGCCTGGTGTGGGAGAAAGCACATTGTTACATGATCCAGGAGACATAGGTTCTGGTCTTGACTTTGCTACTAATTTGCTGCGTGTAAGTCCCTTCACCCCTCTGGACCTCAGCATCTTTCTTTTTTTTTTTTTAATTAATAAATTAATTAATTCCTGTGTTGGGTCTTCGTTTCTGTGTGAGGACTTTCTCTAGTTGTGGCAAGCGGGGGCCACTCTTCATCGCGGCGCGTGGGCCTCTCACTATCGCAGCCTCTCTTGTTGCGGAGCACAGGCTCCAGACGTGCAGGCTCAGTAGTTGTGGCTCACGGGCGCAGTCGCTCCGTGGCATGTGGGATCTTCCCAGACCAGGGCTTGAACCCGTGTCCCCTGCATCGGCAGGCAGACTCTCAACCACTGTGCCACCAGGGAAGCCCCTGGACCTCAGCATCTCTTTCTGTAAACGAAGGGAGGGTTGGATGAGACGATGCCTAAGTTTCTCTTCCCCAGTCCTACAGTTCTGTACATCTGGTGACAGAATGCTAGTCCCAGGGCTCCTAATGTTGTGTTTGTTTACCACACCACCCTGCCTCACCGCCAAAATGGCCCTGGGAGGCCAGCACCCTGAGCCCCAGGGCCCTTTGCAGGAGAGATGCCCCTGAAGGCAGGATCTCTCCACAAGGGCTGAGACTGTCGGCACTCAGTCTAGTCCCCCAGTGTCCTCCTCTGGTTCAGAGTCCTGCCCAGGCTTTGGGGGGAGGACAGGGATGGGTGGAAAGGGGACGAAGGAGGCCAGGGACTTGCCGGTGGGGAATACCCATCTGATGAGGTCAACCAAAAGCAATTTCTAATACCGTCAAGTGTGGAGTGTGGAGGTGAGAGAAGTGCAACGTCAGTGCTACTGGAGAGTAATTACTGAGGTTAGACAAGGAGGAGAGATGGGAGTGGGTGGCATCAGGGATCCAGTGGAGGGAATGGGAATCCAAATTCGGGGCAGGAGGAGGTGAGTGGTGGGAAGGGGAACTGAAGGGAATGAGTGGAGAAGAAAAAGTAGAGAAAGGAAAGGGAAGAACTACTTTTTGTAGAAGGAAAATGACAGCCTGATAGAAAAAAACCGGAGACAGATGGAGCACGCTCACTTCCACCATCCTGTGGAGGCAGGCGGGGAGGTAGTGAGCACTGTCCTTGAGGGTAAGTCCGCGGAAGGCCCTTCTCCCCACTGCGCAACGCTTGCTGGGCTGGGCTGCTGGGGCCCCGGGCCTCCGAGGCCCCTCGCCTTCTGCCTGTAGCACCAAGGCCTCTATTCACGCAGAGGTAGTTGGCACTGAGCTGGGGAGCTCTGAGCCTGTCCCGTACTCTCCTCCCAGCCACTGTTCCTTCCCTGCTGCCGCTCACTCATCTTTCAAGCCCAACCCCCCTTGTCTTTTAAAGATTGTTTTTTGACGTGGACCATTTTTAAAGTCTTTATTGAATTTGTTACAATATTGCTTCTGTTTATGTTTTGGTGTTTTGGCCGAGAGGCGCGTGGGATCTCAGCTCCCCGACCAGGGATGGCACCCCTTGCATTGGAAGGCAAAGTCTTTTTTTTTTTTTCGCCACACTGCCCAGCATGCGGGATCTTAGGTCCCAGACCAGGGATCGAACCCATGCCCCTTGCATTGGGAGTGTGGAGTCTTAACCACTGGACCACCAGGGAAGTCCCTCAAGTCCCTTCTAATCCCTCCCCTCATCACCCCCCACTCTAAACAAACACATCCTGCAATTTGACACTTGGGGATGAACTCCAGGCAGGCCCCAGCACACTTACCCAACACTGGCTAAATGCCAGGGATGGATCCATCTAAATCTGGGACCACTTTGCCTCACAAGATTGAGAAAGGAAGTTTGACACAAACATGGGTTCTTGTTATTAATATTAGGCATGATTATTGTAAGAATGGCACTAGCTAAGACAAGAGCTTATTGAGGACCTCCCTGGTGGCACAGTGGTTAAGAATCCGCCTGCCATGGCAGGGCACACGGGTTCAATCCCTGGTCTGGGAGATCCCACATGCCGCGGAACAACTAAGCCCACATGCCACAACTACTGAGCCTGTGCTCTAGAGTCCACGAGCCACAACTACTGAAGCCTGCGCACCTAGAGCCCGTGCTCCACAAGAGAAGCCACTGCAGTGAGAAACCCGTGCACTGCAACGAAGAGTAGACCCCGCTCACTGAAACTAGAGAAAGCCCATGCACAGCAACTAAGACCCAATGCAGCCAAAAATAAATAAATAAAATAAAATAAAATAAATTTTAAAAAAGAGCTTATTGAATGTGTCAGGCACTGCAACAAGTTCTGTGTTTGTATTACCTCATTTATCTCCTTCATAATCCTATAAAATATGTATTATTATCATTTCCTCTTAATAGATGAGGAAAGTGAGGCTTTGTGAAGTTGAGAACTTATCCAGAATCACATAACTAGCATGTGGCCAACCCAGTTTCAAACCATACTCTTAGAGAGTCCCACCTCCCAGTCTCCAAACAGAGTTGTAGTCATGCCAATAAATCGTGTCTACTTATTCTTGTGTCATTCTTCTTGGATGTTACCCACACACTGGTACCTCCTTTAGGAATGCTTTAAGCTACAAGTAACCAAAAAACCATGATTAGGAGTGGCTTAAACAAAAGGTCTTGGAGTCCAGAGCCGGGATACTTAGAGTTCAACAACATCACCAAATACCCAGGCTTATTCTGTCTTTCTACTGACAACCTCACCTACTGGTTTTTCATTCTTATGCTTATTGATTTGTAATTGCAGGATGGCTGCTATAGCTCCAGGCATCAAGGGGTTTGGGCAAACAGTTTTCTTCTGATGCGGCTTTACTTTTTATTCTGGAAAAAATGATGTCAAGCAGACTTCCCTAAACATCTCATTGGTTACATATCCATCCCCGGACCAATCACTGATGTAGGAAGTTATGTATCATGATGGCTCCTGCTTAACAGATCACACCAAAACCTAGGGACTGGAAATAAGCATTCATTGCTGCTATGAGTCTGTGGATCACTGAATAGTTCTGCTGATCTGAGCAAGGCCTGGCTGATCTTGGCTGGGCTTCCTCCTGGGCCTGAGGTCAGCTGTTGGGTTGGCTGGGAGTTGCCCGGTCTAGGACGGCCTTACTTCCTCACATGTCTGGTGTTGGCTGGTTGCCAACTGGGGTGATGGGTGACTAGGTGTCTCATCCAGCAGGTTAGCCTAAGCTTGTTTCCATGGCAGTAATAGGGTTCCAAGAGATTGGGTGGAAGAGGGCAAGGCCTCCTGTGGCCTGGACTCTGGACTGGTCCACTGTCATTTCCATCGTATTCTTATGGGCAAAGCAAGTCACAAGCTGGGCCAGGTACACGGGTGGTGAAATAGATTCCATTGCTTGATGGGGAGAGCTGCATAGATGCAGAGAGTAACGAAGAATTGTGACCGTTTTGCAATCTACCACAGATTACCATGATTCATTTAGGCCAATTCATCCCCTGAGGCAGGGAAAGGGCTCCCTTACCCCAGATCAAGGGAATACCCCTACCTCCTGATCAGGTTACGGGTTGCAGGAAATAAAGGGAGGACATGGCTTGTGGGCAGACTTGACAGTGTCTGGACAGGGGGTTAATCCCAGGCACAAGGAGGAGGAGGGAGGTTTTGCAGCTTCAATTTCTCCAGGTCACCTTTCTTCTTCTGAAGAGGGTAATTTTCATCTGTCTTTTGTTGATGCCTGGTCTGGGCCTCAGGATGGTTCCTCTAACAGGCATATGCATTTCCTCCATGACACTCAGATGCAAAAAAAACAATTAAAAAAAAAAAAATAAAATGAACTCTACCTCGGCCCCCATCCACTAGGGTTGTGGGAAAATCCAGTGTCAGTCACTGGAGGACAGGCCAGGGGGTCATCTAGTCCTTCTGCCTGAGGTTTGCCTGATCTAGGAAACATGGGGCAAAGCCTTTGGCATTTGGTCCATTCAGGTTCCTTCTGAGGTGCTTTTGTCCAAGCCCCAGGGGTCCCTTCGAAAGCAAGAGACTCTATCTCTGCTCTCTTGACCCCGAACTTATTGCAAAATTTCCAGGCCCATGGGAATTCCCTGGTGGTCCAGTGGTTAGGACTCTGCACTTCCACTGCCAGTGGCCTGAGTTCAATCCCTGGCTGAGGAACTAAGATCCCCACGAAGCCGCAGCGCGGCCAAAAAGAAAAAGAAAAAGAAAATTTCCAGGCTCTTACTAACCATTAAAATCTTCACTCAAGGAACCTACGACCTCCTCTGTCCTTCCCTTCTCAAAGAATCAAACTGTATCCTGCCTTGGTCACCCTCTCTCTCCAGCTCCATTCCCTCCTCTTCCTGACAGACCCTGGCCTCCCGGCAACATCTGGGTGGAACAGTTTTCTAGGAACTCAGGACCTGACTATGCTTCTGGGAGGAAGATGAGCCCCAAGAGAGCGGACGATATGTGATAGAAATTAATCTGAGGGAGGAGGGAAGAAAGCAATATCTCAGTTGAGACGGGGCGGGGGTGTAGGAGTAGGTTAGGTGACAAAGGGGCTTGGGAGCCTGGAGTAGAGTATTCCAGGCAGAGGCGCCATTGTCACAGTAATAGCTAACATACTGAGCACTGCCTACATGCCAGGTTCCATGAAGCAGGCGCTTTTGCTGTTCCCACCGCATGAAACTTTCAGAAGTTAAGGAACTTGCCCAAGGACGTGCAACTAGTGAGTTGCTGAGCTGGGATTTTCGATCCAACCAGTCTGACGCCAAAGCCCCACTCTTAACTACTTAGATGAACACAGATGTGAGAGAAGCAGGTTATTGGGAGAACCATAAGGAGTTTATTTTGGCTGGAACATAGCGTGTGAAGGGGAAGGTGGTACAAGAGGCTAGCAAGGCAGAGAGAGGTGCACGTGTGAAGAATCCTGCAGCCACGTTTCTGCTTGCAGGCAGTGAGCCTGGAAGCAGGGGCTCAATTTCAGTCTATTTCAATAATTTCAGCAAGAAATGATGATGCATAGACTAGGCAGACAGTAGTAAAAACAAAGAACAATGGCAGGATTCACGGGTTATTAGGAAGAATGCACTGGACTTGGTGATTACCTAGAGGTGGGGGTTTGGAGGAGGGAAGAGAGAGGGGTCAAGAGTGACCCTCAGGCTTCTGATTTGGGCAACTAGACAGAAGGTCCCAACGCTATTTCCTTCGCTGGCTTGCTATGAAATCATCTCACCCAGGCTCTCTAGCTATCTGTCATCCTAGCTATAAAATGAAGATAATGAAACCTGACCTTCCCATTATCCAGATGGGGTCAAGATAATATGAAGTCATCAATTTCAAAGCGCTCCGGAAAGTCAAAAGTACTTTGCAAATGCAAGTGGTTACTATTTTATGGTTCTTGCTACAGTCCTTCCTCCTCCTGGGGCTTGCAGATGGAGCCAGACTAAAGGCAACCCAGGGGAGCTGCTCGCTCGCTCGCTCACTCACTCACTTAGAGGCACCACACTATTTCCATCAGGCAGTGTCTCTTTGGCAGGTGGGAGCCACAGTCCCACGTACTAAATTGTTAATAGCTTCCCCGGGGAGTTCCTTTCTGCTCCGACTCCTTCAGAAAATTTCTGTTTCTCTACCACTGACGCCTTCTGATGCCCTGGGTTGGCCCAGGATTCCCCATCCATTTTTGTTTTTGTTCTAATCTGAAGTCAAGGATGGGGTCGAGGAAAATGGAATCGTTTGGCAGCCCAGGCATGGAGGGCTGCCTCTTCTCTGCTCCACCAAGAGCAGGGACGGACTCAAGAATCCCCTGAGTTCACGTGACTCATCGCCCTCCACACGGGGAAACTGCTGAACAGAGACAGCAGCCATGGGTTCTGGTGTGTTTTGGGGTGATGACTTTCTAGGATCTGCTCTGAGAGGCAGTAGTGTGGTTGTCAGGAGTGGCTTTTGGGCGGGTCACACAGACCTGGCTTGGCATCCCTGCTGTGGTGTAGGCACGTAACCTAACCTCTGCAAAACGGAATAACAGTAGAAAGACCTCACACCTCTAGAGCTGCCGAGAATTAAATGAGATAAGCCACAGAACACTTGGCCCCGTGCGTGGCACACAGCAAGTCCTCTCTAAATGGTAACCAACAGGATTATTTATGAGTTGTGACCACAGAAATGAGACTGTCTTTTAAAGATAAATAGACTAGGGGCTTCCCTGGTGGCGCAGTGGTTCAGAGTCTACCTGCCGATGCAGGGGACACGGATTCGTGCCCCGGTCCGGGAGGATCCCACATGCTGCAGAGCGGCTGGGCCCGTGAGCCATGGCCGCTGAGCCTGCGCGTCCGGAGCCTGGGCTCCGCAATAAATAGACTAGAACACTCACATTCGGGTAAGGGTTGATCTCGTCAAAGTATTCATTTTGGGAGGCCATTGGGGAAACCCCTTTAGATGCCTTTCAAGTTTCCATGTGTCCTTCCAATGTCCTGGGTGGGGGGAGGAATTCAGCTCCTTAGTCATTTGGGGCTGCTATAACAAAGTACCATAATTGAGTGGCTTATCAACAACAGACATTTATTTCTCACAGTTCTGGAGGCTGGACGTCTCAGGGTGCCAGCAGGGTTGGGTTCTGGTGAGAAACCTCTTCCAGGCTGCAGACTGCTGCCTTTCGGCAAGCAAACTCTGAAGAGGCACAGCCCATGACAGCACGTGTGCTCTCTTAGCAATTATGTCGCTCTTTACTTGGTCATTTACATATCTGTCACAGCTTCTTGATTGCGAGCTCCTTTAAGATGCTCCAGGTTTCGTAACTCGTGCTCCTGCAGCCCTTTCTCCGCTGGAAGAGCATCTGTCGTTTCACCAGATCCTCACCCAAATCCTGCCCTTCTCTACTTTATGAATGATAAAACTAAGGCTCAGAGAAGTTAAGGGAAACTCTTTTTCTGTCATTTGCCTCCACCATAGCTATGGCTTTCCACCATAGCATTTCCTTACCCAGGAGGGACTCAAAAATACAATGAAATGTAAATACAATGAAAAAAATACAATGAAAAAAAATTCTCTTCAGCCCAGTATGGCTGGGGTATGCGATTAGGGTGGGGTTAGGGGTGGAGTCAGAAGAGGGCGGCAATAAACCCTGGTTAGGACCAGACTGGGGAGGGCCCCAAATGCAACGCCAAGGGGTGAGGACAGACTTGCTTGGTGACAGCCAGAAGCCAAGGGTGGGGGGTGGTGGAGCAGGGAACTAGTATAGATGGTCCCTGATTTACGGTGGTTCGATTTATGGTCTTTTGACTTTACAATAGTGCAAAGCTGATACACATTCAGTAGAAACCATACTTTGAATTTTGATCCTTTCCAGGCTTGTGATATGCGGTATGGTTCTCTCCTGTGATGCTGGGCAGTGGCAGCGAGCCGCAGCTCCCAGTCAGACAGGCAATCCCAACAGCAAATAACCAGTTACAACATCCCGCACCCACACAACCGTGCTGGTTTTCAGTACGGTATCCAATAAATTATATGAGATAGTCAACACGTGCTTATAAAACAGGCTTGATGTTAGATGGTTTTGCCTGACCGTGGGCTAATGGAAGTGTCCTGAGCATGTTTAAGGTAGGCTAAGCTATGATGTTCGTTAGGTTGGGTGTATTAAATGCATTTTTGATTTACCATGATATTTTCAACTGACGTTAGGTTTATTGGGACGTAACCCCATTGTAATTGAGGAAGATCTGCACTTCAGTTCCAAATAAGATGTGATTGCAGAGTTGATGCAAAGGGTTTTAGTTGCTTAAAAGAATTCCTAGGTCCTATATGAAGCTATAAATGCGGTGTCTCCCTCATCAGAATGGCAGCTCACCAAAGTTGGAACTGAGCTTTCTAGTCAACCCCGCATCAAGCACTAAGGTGGAGGTACGGAAGTTCACAAGACCTATTGTAGACGTGATGCACACAAATCCAATGATTGCCCAAATAAATATGTGGGGAATTCTGTAAGGAAGAGGTACGGGACGCTATGAGAATAACAAGGACACCTGGTCTAATTGCGTGTGTGTGTGGGGGGGGGGCGGGGGGGCAGTCAGTGAAGCTTTCATGGAGGAAGTGGTATTTAAGCTGAAACTTGAAGGATGAATAGCACTTAGCCTGAGGAAATGGCCGAGCCTTCCAAGTGGAAGAAATAGAATATGCAAATGTCCTGAAGTTGGAAAAACTTTGGCTTGTTGGAGGGGTTGGGAGGGGGCCAGGACTCTAGTAAAATAGCCCTCCTTCTTCCTGTCTCAATGTCTCTCCCCTGGCACCAGAAGAGTCTCTGTGGATAGCAGCCCCTTTGGGACAAGGGAGAGAGTTTTGGCAGCATATGTGACCACAGAGCAAAAATCACCAGTCTGACGAGTCCTTAGATGATTGGGTGGGACAGCCTTGGGGTGGGGAGTCTGCTGTAGCTTGTAGAGGGGCTTGGACAGCAGCTGGGAGGGGCAAAGAGAATGGACAGAGGGTGAACTTGGGAATTCTGTCTTTGTTCTCTCTGGGAAAGGGTAAGAGCCTTGCACATGGACAGATGACTCAAGCCAGAGAGTGATGTGAATGAGGGGTCCTTGTCCAGCCACTCACAGGGCCAAGAGTGTCACCCCAGAGCCCAGGAGCCCCAATATTGTCCCATTCCATTCCCTTTGGGACTTTTATTCATCCAACAAGTATTTCCTGAGCACCCACTATGACCCCAGCCTTCCACTGGGTCCAGGGATCAATCAGGTCTGGTCTTCCGAAGGAGAAAACAAACTTGGATAGAAATAATTACCATATGGGGTAATTTAGTCTTCTCGTCTGTAAACTGGGGACACTAATAATAGAATCTACGCCAAAGTGTTGCTGCATGGATAAAGGGTTCAGCACAGCGCTGGAACAGTAGGGAGAATGTTCTGGGAAGGACAGGAATCCCAAGAAGGAGGATGGCTCTGGGTCTGGGCTGGTCAGGTTAGGGAGAAGGTGTCAGAAATAGCCCCCTTCCATTTGCACCTACAGCAGCCAGAGTGATCTGTAAGGTGGTCTTTGAGACCCTGCCCACCACCTCATCCCCTTCTCCCCACACTCCCTTTCTGCCTTCTCCTCTTCCTGGCCTTTAAATCCCTCTGACCACAGGGTCCTTGCACATGTGGCTTCTTTGTCTGACATGCTCTTCCCTAGCTTTTCCCTAAGTCAGTCCCTCCTCACACTTCACATCTTACCTTAGGTGTCATTTCCTCAGGGAAGCTGTCCTGACCCCTGGGTTTTGTAGGTCCTGCCACAGGAATGCCTTGCTTTCTTTCACTTTTCCTCCGTGTGTGACTGTATCTTCATCAGTATGGTCCTGGGATTGACGTCTGTCTCCTCCAGTGGGCTGTAAGGAGGCAGGGGCCGCATCTGGTTTTATGCACTAGTGGCTCCCCAGTAGTACCTGGTTCTTATATTCGGCACCCAAAAAAGATCTGTTGAGCAAATGAATGGAGTAAAAGAAAGCCATGGATAGTAATGGTTAGTTACGGAGCATTTACTGTGTACCCGGCACTGAGCTAAGTTCTTTACCCGCATCATCTTACTAATCTCCCCAACAACCCTCTGAAGGAGGTGGTGCGATTATCTTCATTTTTCAGAAGAGAAAAATGAAGGTGAGAGAGGTTAAGTGACTTGCTCCAGGTCACTCTGTTAGTGCAGGAGTGGGAGGTGGGATTCATATAGAGGTCCTTCCAATCCCCAAGCGGCAGAGGATGCAGAAGTGAGTCCCAGCTGGGGTGGGGGCGCAACCGAGCCGGCGGAACATCCCCAGGGAGAGAGTGGGTAGCTTCCCTGGCTCCACTCCAAGTTGGTGGTGCAATGCCCGGCCCCCGGTAGCGGGCGCAGACTGGCTGCCGCCTCCGGGCCACGTGGTGCGCGCGGCGGGCGCGTCCGAGGAGCCCGCAGCGGCTCCTGGCTCAGAGCGGTCTGGGCTCGGAGAGCGGGCGGGAGCTGGGGGCCGGGCCGGTGCGGGCGGCGAGGCGGGCGGAGGGGGCGCGGAGATAGCCGGG
>NW_020175402.1:6335190-6370559 GCF_003031525.2 Neophocaena asiaeorientalis asiaeorientalis
CCGGCCGCCTGTCCGCCATGGAACCGGCCCCCTCCCCCGACGCCGAGCTGCGGTCCTTGCTCCTCGCCAACGCGTCGGACTCCTTCCCCAGCGCGGGCGCCAATGCGTCGGGGCCGCCGGCAGCACGGAGCGCCTCGTCCCTCGCCCTGGCTATCGCCATCACCGCGCTCTACTCGGCAGTGTGCGCCGTGGGGCTGCTGGGCAACGTGCTCGTCATGTTCGGCATCGTCCGGTGAGTGCGCTGCGGGCTGGTGCGTCGGGCTATGCCCCGGGGTGGGGTGGGGACTACGGACCTGGGACCCTGACCTCAGACCCCGCACTCCCGGGGCCTCCGCACTTCCTGAAGGGGGCGCCCGGGGCTCAGCGGAAAGACCACTTCCATCTCGAGGGGGACGCTGGCGCGCGCGTGCGCGTGCGTGTGTGTGTGTGTGTGTGTGTGTGTGCGCTCCCGCGTTTAACTAATAACATTTGATCATCTGTTGGCATCCCCTATATCTCTATCAATCTATGTGGGACAGTTTGGCGACAGTTGTGTGTCTGTCACAGTTTGTGAGTGCGTGATTTTGTTTGTGACAGTACAGATGTGTGTTTGGACCTCCAAAAACCTGGTAGGGGTGGGCAGAGATGCCGGAAGTGCCATGGGCCTCTTGGGAGACGGCAGTGTGTGGGCTGACTGCATCGTGCTGAGGGGGCACTTATCAAGTCGTACTTGGGGATCTTCTGCTGGGGTCCCAGTGTTGGTGTGTGTGCTTGTCTCACACTGTCAGTTTGTGATTCTCTCTGTAGGAGCACGTGACAGTGTGACTTGTTTCTTGTCAGAGCCCTGAAGCCCTCGGAGGAGGAGAGCATCCAGAGTGTTTGTGCACCTGTGTGGGCGTTTGTTAAGGGGTAGCCATGGTTCCTGGGTACAGTGGGCCAGCTAGTCGCTCTCTGCTTCCTTCCCCAGTGGCCCTCTAGTCCATGGCTCTGGACGTGATTCAGAGAGACCTCAGATCCTCCTCACAAATGCTCCCTCTCACCTTCTCCTCCTCTCCTCTAACAGTCTTTTGTTTTCTGGAAAAGACAAAAGTGATTTGTTTGGGCTGGAGTGGAGTTTGTACTTTCATCTGAGGAAGTGAAGTTCGCTTCTTGGTATCTATGTTCAGTGCGGGGACCTTCTCAGAGAGTCTAAAACATCACTGGCTTGTCCAAAAGGAGCCTTCCTGACCCAGCTCTGTCAGTGCAGACACTGGCAAAAAGAATTGAAAGGAAACTCCTATCCTTATAACAACAAAGATGCCCGGGTATTTACTGTTAGTTGGAAATGGGTCATCCACGGTGGTTGACCAAGAGTACAACCCTGAACGTCTCTGGGCTCTGGTGTCACCAAGCCGGGCAGAAGGCACAGGGCAGATTGTGGATTCTGAGGTGGGAGATGTGAACTGTGGTCTTGGTGCAGTCACTGATGCCTATCACATTGGGGGCCCATTCCCCCTGCCCCACCATCTGCCCCATCTGCCTCAGTTTCCCTGTCTGAGGGATAGAGACCCAATCTCCTCAGTTGGGAGTATGAATTCCAGAGTAAGGGGTCTCTGCCGGGCAGGGTGCAGTATACAGGAGAGTTGCGTTGGTGTGTGGGTGTTGAGGCAGCTTTGGCGTCGATGACTCCAGGGGAAGCTTTGCTCCCCCAGGAAGAGTGGAGGGCACAAGAACGTCCTGTGCTTTCAGTGACTCATCACCAGCCACAGTGGGAAAATTCCCCCAAGCACAGGCAGGATTGATCTTTGCTTCGCATTTTTGTCGGTGATGCTCCCCACTTTACCCTCGGAAGTAGTGTGGCCTGTAGACTTGGGTCAACCTGAGTGTTAATCCCAGCCACGAACTGGCTCTGTGACTTGGGTAAAACACTTAGTCTCTTTGAGCCTCAGTTTCTTCATCTATAGAATGGGGGAATAATAGAAGCTTCCTCGACAGGGTTTTTGTGAGGTGTCACTGAGCGAGCATATATAATGCAGCTGGCGTCGTGCCTGGACCCAATAAGTGGAAGCTGTGTGTATGATGCGGATGAGTAACTTTCCAGATTCTTCAGAATCCAGTGCCTACGACAGAGGAGAGTGAGGGGGCGCTTGTCCTAAGGTGGGCCTGGGAGTAGCTCTGATTCAGGGAGTCCCAGGTTCCTGGCACTTGCGCTCTCTAGGGGGGCTCTACGTGCTCTGATCTGGGGAAAGCTGAGTGTCAGTGTGTTCGGTTCCATCTCCGGTCTCTCACCTGGGGCCTCTGGCTGGTGGGCTGATGAGCACAGCTCCCGCACTACCACTGAGCCGGGGGAGGGCCTCTCACTTCTGAGGGTCCACTCAGGGCAGGCCCTGGGCTCTGCCTGCTAGGGTACTCCAGCCAAGCTTCCCCAAATCACATTGTCAAATGCATCTTGGAAGCAGCATAGCTGGCCCCTCAGGTCCCTGTGTTGCTAAGATATTTCCTGGGCCAGCCATCTATGTGATCACTGTATCTCTGGGCCCGACTGATTTAATCCTCACCTACAACCCTGTGGGATAGGTATTAGCATCCCCTTCACTGTCACCTCCATTCTACAGGTAAGGAGTCTGCAGTTCAGAGGGAGGCACGGTGGCCTGTCCCCCTTAGGTCCCACAGCTGGCTCCAGACCCAGAGTAGAACCCTGGTCTTGTCCAGAACTTTTTCCAGAGCTGCCTGGGATAGGGGACAAAGAATTGCATGGAAGGCGGGGGCAGGATCCTGTCCCTCCTCTTGTCCTAGGATTCTCAGAGAATGATGGAGACAAAAGGACGATGAGCCTACACATTACTCAGCACACGTATTTTAGGCCACCGTCCTTGGGGAGGGGAATGACGGGCCCCTGCACTTAGTCCTTCCCCACTGAAAGGGAGGCTAGGGACAGGGCAGCTGCCTGGGGCTTGGCTTCTGCTGGCAAAGTCCCAAGAGCAGTGCAGGGAGGGGAGCCAGGATGGAGAAAAGCCTCTGGTGTATCTGTGGTTCCCTGACACCCCATGCAGAGCCCAGCCCCACCAATAAGTGACTCAGTTGACTGGTTGAATGAATGAGTGATTGAATGAATGTCAGTCCTGAGCTGCCTGTCAGTCCTGAGCTGAACCTATCTGGGAGCAGGGGAAGGTTTGCAAAGGAAGATCCAGAGGACCACTGAGGCAGAAAAGCAGGGAGGTGTAGTGGCAGAACTGGGGCTCTGAAGTCAGATGCATCAATGGGCAAATCCTGATTCAAAGCCACTTACTTGCTGTGTATTTGGACTAGTGACTTCACCTTTCGGAAGTTCACTTCTTCACCCGTAAAGTGGAAGTAACAGCAATGCATCTGGGGTTGTGGCGAGGATTAAATAACACGTTGTGTCTGAGCCTTTTAAGTCCTTTGAGAACAGGGAGGGTCTCTATGTGAAGGAATGAAAAGAATTAACTCATTCAAGAAAAATCCTATGGATGCGCTGTGCTAGATGCTGAGATATGATGGTGGGGAAGAAAATCCCCCGTCCCTGCCCTCATGGAGCTCAGGTCTGGGAGAAATAGACATTCATCGGCCGGCCAGCCAACGGATTTAAGTTTGTAGCCGTGGTGAGGGACGTGGAAGAGTATGAGGGAGCTGTGGGAAGCCCCCGAAGCGGGGAGGGTCTCGCCCGGTCTGGAAGTTCAGGGAAGGCCTCTGAGGAGCTGAAGGATGAGGAGGGGGTAACTAAGTAAAAAGGTGAGGGAAGAGCCTGTGACGGGAAGCCTGACATGGATGAGGGGCTGAAAAAACAGAGCACGGGTATCTCAGAATCCCAGAGCACAAAGCACTCTCCGTTCCCTCCTCCCCCCGCGACTCTGACCCTCTCCTTGATCCACAGACCCGCCTGAGAAGCCCACTCATCCTTCTGGATACATGAGAGGGGCCTCTGGGAATTGCGCTCTGAGCAAACAGCCTGTGGTTCCTGAGGGTTCCGTGAAGTGTGAGCAGGAGTTTTGGGGATGTGTGGTCCCCAGGCAGACACTCCCTACTCCTGCAGGGTGAGTTCAGCCAGGGTGCTGACTTGGTGGGTCTTTAGAGCAGACACCCAACAACCCCTCCTTCTGGGTGCAGTCGTACCCTGAGCAGGGCTGGCATCTCAGAGTCCCCATTGGCGGCCCTCTAGGCAGGGTGGAGTGTGAAGGGCTTAAGGACCCCCGCATCTCTGATGGGTGACCCCATCTTCCCTCTACGTGGCTCAGGGCTTCCCAGTTTGCCTGTCCTGAATCCAGTAGGAGATTGGAGTCAATGCTTCTCCACCTGGTCTCTTGTCCGCCTGCCCTGACCCCGGCCTCCACCTCTCCCTGACCCTGGTTTCGGCAGGTTTGCACCTTGCTGTGTCTCTCACCACCCCCATCACCCCCGCCGGGCCTCCCTGCCTCTTACCAGCCCGGCCTGCCTCTTCATGGCTCTGTTTCAGACTATGCATTTCTCTGCCCCTTGAGCTCTTCCTGGGCTGGCGTCTCTTCTGACTCTTGTATCAAATGTCAGCTCTGCCACCTGCTAAGATCCTTAGCAGGGTGGATGGCCACTCTGCACCGCAGTTTCTCTATTTATAAAATGTGGATCGTAGCACCTGCCTCAGAGGCACCTTCATCTTAAAGATGACAAGACGATGTTGGTAGAGCATCGTGTCTTCCCTCCCATCCCAGGTGACTGCAGCACAGAGCAGGGGTCGGAGGCTGGGCCTGGCAGCCTGGTGTGGGGCGGGGCTGTGACAGGTGAGTAAGGGTTCTGGGTGTCCCCTCTGTCTACTACCGAGGTGCCAGGGGTTGCTGGGACAAGTGCTCAGGGTGAGAGCTCTGAGTTCCCGTCCTGCTCTTGGGGACGCAGCGTGAAGCCCTTGCCTTCTTGTCTCCCTCCCCTCTCTTGTCCTGATTGGGGTCTGCGGACGCAGGGCTCCTGGGCCAGGAGAGATCCCAGTGAGGTGACACAGTGCAGTGGTGAAGGTTCATGGCTGGAGGTCAGGTCATGCTGGTCTCCATCCCCGCTCGACCATGTCCCAGTGTTGTGGCTTTGGGCAAACAGCTTAACTCCCCTGAGCCCCATTTCTGCATTTGCAAAACTGGGGTGATCAGAATACGTTATTGGGAGCATTAAGTGAGATCATGAATGTGAAGGTCATAGCACAGCACCTGGCACATAGTAGGCCTTCAGTATGTGTCAAATGCCGAGATTAACAGGCACCCCTGCAGCTGCTCCAGGCAGGCAGAGCTGGTGGCTATGAGACCTGATTGTCTACACTTTCCACCTTGAGTCCTTTCCTGTTTCCTGCATCGTCTGCATGTTCACTCATTCAACAAGCCTTTGCTGATGCTGACCCGTGGCAGGCCCGTCCAGCCTCAGCTCCCACTGACCAGACTCTCAGCTTAAGCCTCAGCGTGGCCTCTGGCTTCTGATGTACCCTCAGGACCCCCTAGTTAGTTACAGCTCCAGGGACATTTGCAGCTTCCTGGAGCTGAGGGAGTCCAGGGGGGCACCTGACCCAGCCAGAGCAGGTGTCTGTGCTGAGCCGTGAAGGGGGAGCAGTAGTTGGCTCCACGGAGAGGGGGGCAGAACATTCCAGGCAGAGGGAACAGCATAAGCAGAGAAAGCTTCAGCAGATGATCGCATGGCAGAGCTGCAGAGGGCAGGGAAGTTCACCGTGGCAGAATGGAGAGAGCCAGGGGCTGGGCTGGCTGTGAGGCTGCAGAGGCCATAAGGACCAAAGCAGGGGAGGCCTTGCAGACAGGTGTCCTCCTCACCGTGGTTGTCAGCAGTGCCTGCTGTGTGTGGAGCTGCGGCCAGGCCCTGGGGCCAGTGATGCACCCACCGACCTTCCAGAATTCCTGGGGGAGGGTGCAAATATTAGAGGAACTCCATGGACCAGCCCCAGGGAATTGGAGGGAGTCATTCTGGTGAGGGAGGGTGGGGAGGGAGGGCGGAGGAGGGGCCTGGAGTCCGGCCCAGCGTGGCTGTGTTAGGGGCCAGAGGCTGTGCTGTGGCTCGAGTTGTGCTAGACAGGTTCTTGGGGCCCATGGTAAGGCAGCCATGCTGGGAAATGAAGGAGCTTTTGGTCACAGGCCATGGGGAAGAGGACTTTGGAGCAGTCTGTGCAGAATGGAGTTCAAGAGGACGAATTTGCTGTGGGTGGGCTTGGGGTGGATTGGAAGGGGTCAGCTCAGGGTGATGGATGAGAGCTGGGTGACCTGGGACAGGCCCCAGAAACCCTGGCCTTGGTTGTTCCTTTCTAAGCCGGAGCGCTGTGGGACCTGTAGAAGGCAGGAGGCTGGGCCAGATGAGCTCTGGCGAGGCGAGTGGGGAGGGCAGCAGCCCTGGATGGTGTCCCCGAGCCTCCTGGCCCTGGCCCAGGGCCTAGCTTCCCAGGTCTTGGGTTCATTCCCTGGGGAACATGTGTGACTCACAGACACACCGGGGAGAATCCAGAGGAGTCACTCCCGCGCTCCTGCCACGTGCCAGAGGCTCCTCCAAGCTGCGTGACAGGCCTGCGAGGGTATGAGAGATGAGGGCGGGAAGGCTCCGAGGGAGCCTCTCACAGCCAGAAGGAGGCACACCCAGGTCCTTCTGACTCCCAAACCCCTCCACATCCTCTCTGCCGCTGCCATCCATGGGACACATGGGGAATGGAGGCGAGAGCTGGGGCTGTCTAGTTAGAGGAGGGAGGACCAGGGCTGGGGAGGAGGGCAGACTGCTGTCTGCAAACCTCCGAGGCCTCTGTGTGGGGTGACAGCACTTGGGAGTCTGGACATCATAGCCAGACTGACCTGGGATCACATTTACTAAGAGAGTGAGCTTGGGAGATACATACATAACCTCTCTGAGCCTCAGTTTCCTCATCTGTGAAATGGGAGTAGCAATAGACCCTCATAGGGTGGTTATGAGAAGTTCATGAAGTTTATGTGAAGGACTTCAGCACAGAGCCAGGAATTTGGTAAGTATTCTCTAAATATTTTCTATTATCATGTCTGTTTAGAAGAGGAGTGAGACTTGCTTCTCACTCATTTGATCGACATTTATTGAGCCCCAGAGGAACTAGAATTATTGGGTGGATGCTACAGGGAAACTTTGTCAGCTCAATACTAGACATTTTTTTTTTTACAATAAACACAGTATCATAAATCACCACAAGTAACACTGTAGTTATTTCAGAAAATACTGAGACGATTAGGCAGCGACAAACATTACCCATAATCCTACCATAAAGAGAAAAGCTTTGTCGTTTTGGTGTGTTTCCTTCCCATCTCTTTCTGTGTCTCTCGCTCTGTGTTTGTTTGTATGTGTGTGTGTGTGTGTGTTTTAATGACATCTATATCATACTACATTGAAATAATGATCACATCATATATAATATTTTGTAAGCTGCCTTTTCATATCCCATTATGAGTGTATTCTCATGTTATCAAACATTCTTTGAAGACATGATTTCTGACAGCTGCATTGTATGGATGTCTTCTATATGGGGGGACTTACATCGTTTCTCATATCCTGCCAGTCTAAATAATATGTCTGTGAACGTTCTTGAACCCATATGTTTGTGCGCATCTCATATTATTTCTAGAAGAAAGTTTCTAACAGTCAGAGCTCTTCAGGAAGGTATGGGCTGCTGTGTAATATAGGGAGTTTCCTGTCCCTGAAGCTATGCAAGAGGGCACTGGCAAACCACTGTGTGGAGGTTTGGCGATGGAGATTTGGGTGGAGAAAAGGTAGACATACATAATTTCAGGCTCCTTTCCCCACAGCTGAGACTGGAGCAAGAATGCTTCTCAGATTCTGTGATCTCAGATTTCCCTTCTCCCCTTCCTGGCAGATGATGCCTGAACTTTAGAGGACGGGGGCTGTGCAAGGGCAAGGCATGATTTCATTAACCTCGGAGTCCTGGGACCTCGAAATCTAATTGGCTACCCAGACATCATAATATGCACAGGAAGAGGGATAATCGTGGCGTAGAGCAGAAAGCCCGGCTTAAATTAGCAGTTTATCATCTTGCAGGCTGCAGAGGCCCCAGTACCATCTGGGAGGCATCGGGTGGGGTGGGGTGTCTGCGTTGTGTTCTATTGATTTAGAGCTCCCAGTTCAGCTGCAGAAATCAGCAGCTTTGTCTCTGGCCGGGGTGGGTGTGTGCAGCAAGAATTTTTTCTTCTGTAGCTTCCCAAGTCTTTCTTGATAAGTGGAAGGAACTCAAACTTCAGAGTCCTGTGAGGTCAAAGAGTCCCATTCAATAAACATGACACAGGGAGAGGTAGAAATGGCCTCACTCCCCTCCCCTGCCGAAGTAACGTTTTCACCAGGGCGTAGAATGTTGAATCACGGGTGATTATTCTCTTCATTGCACATTTATTTTGTGCCAGGCACTCTGCTTAGAGATGTATACATGTTATCCTATTTAACCCTCACAGACCTCTATTAGGTGAGTGCAGTTGCCCTTATTTTCTAGATGAGGAAACTCGAGGCTCAGAGAATGTTTGATATAACATGCTCAAAGTCCTGGAGTCGGATTGAAGTCAGGTTATTCTGATCGCAGAGCCTGCACTTTTTTTTTTTAATTGAAGTATAGTCGATTTAAAATGTTGTGTTAATTTCTGCTGTCCAGCAAAGTGATTCAGTTATACATATATATACATTCTTTTTAATATCCTTTTCCATTATGGTTTATCTCAGGATATTGAATGTAGTTCCCCGGTACTATACAGTAGGACCTTGTTGTTTATCCATTCTATATATAATAGTTTGCATCTGCTAATCCCAAACTCCCAATCCATCCCTCCCCCACCCCCCTCCTCCTTGGCAACCACAAGTCTGTTCTTTATGTCTGTGAGTCTGTTCTTTTTTTTTTGGCGAGGGGGTGGTATAGTTGTTTTACAATGTTGTGTTAGTTTCTACTGTACAGCAAAGTGGAGTTCCCTGTGCTATACAGCAGATTCTTATTAGTTCTCTATTTTATACACATCAGTGTATACATGTCAATCCCAATCTCCCAATTCATCCCACCCCCCACCCCCACCCCCACTTTCCTCCCTTGGTATCCATATGTTTGTTCTTTATATCTGTGTCTCTATTTCTGCCTTGTAAACTGGTTCGTCTGTACCATTTTTCTAGATTCCACATGTATGCATTAATATACGATATTTGTTTTTCTCTTTCTGACTTACTTCACTCTGTATGACAGTTTCTAGATGCATCCATGTCTCAACAAATGACCCAATTTTGTTCCTTTCTGTGGCTGAGTAATAATCCATTGTATATATGTACCACATCTTTAATTGAAGAGACTCTTTTCTCCATTGTATATACTTGCCTCCTTTGTCATAGATTGGTTGACCATAGGTGCATGATCCATTCATCTGTCGATGGACGTTTAGGTTGTTTCTGGGCTTTCTATCCTGTTCCATTGATCTATATTTCTGTTTTTGTGCCAGTACCATATTGTCTTGATTACTGTAGCTTTGTAGTATAGTCTGAAGTCAGGGAGTCTGATTCCTCCAGCTCCGTTTTTTTTTCTCAAGATTGCTTTGGCTCTTTGGGGTCTTTTGTGTCTCCATACAAATTTTAAGATTTTTTGTTCTAGTTTTGTAAAACATGCCATGGTAATTTGATAGGGAGTGTATTAAATCTGTAGATTGCTTTGGGTAGTATAGTCATTTTCACAATATTGATTCTTCCAATCCATGAACATGGTATATCTCTCCATCTGTTTGTGTCATCTTTGATTTCTTTTATCAGTGTCTTTTTTTTTTTTTTCTGCGGTACACGGGCCTCTCACTGTTGTGGCCTCTCCCATGTGGAGCACAGGCTCCGGACGCGCAGGCTCAGTGGCCATGGCTCACGGGCCCAGCTGCTCTGCAGCATGTGGGATCTTCCCGGACCGGGGCACGAACCCATGTCCCCTGCATCGGCAGGCGGACTCTCAACCACTGCACCACCAGGGAAGCCCTTAACACTGTCTTATAGTTTTCTGAGTACAGGTCTTTTACCTCCTTATGTAGGTTTATTCCTAGATATTTTATTCTTTTTGTTGCAGTGGTGAATGGGATTGTTTCTTTAATTTCTCTTTCTGATCTTTCATTGTTAGTGTATAGGAATACAAGAGATTTCTGTGCATTAATTTTATATCCTGCAACTTTACCAAATTCATTGATTAGCTCCAGTAGTTTTCTGGTGGCATCTTCAGGATTTTCTATGTATAGTATCATGTGAGTCTGTTTCATAGATGGGTTCATTTGTCATATTTTATTTTTGGTTTTTTTTTTGCGGTATGTGGGCCTCTCACTGTTGTGGCCTCTCCCGTTGCGGAGCACAGGATCCGGACACGGAGGCTCAGCGGCCATGGCTCATGGGCCCAGCCACTCCGTGGCATGTGGGATCTTCCAGGACCGGGGCATGAACCCGTGTCCCCTGCATCTGCAGGCGGACTCTCAACCACTGCGCCACCAGGGAAGCCCTGTGTCATATTTTAGATTCTACATATAAGTGATATCGTATAGTATTTGTCTTTCTCTCTCTGATTTACTTCACTTAGTATGATAATCTCTAGTTGCACCCATGTTTCTGCAAGTGGCATTATTTCATTCTTTTTTATGGCTGAGTAGTATTCCATTGTATTTATGTACCATGTCTTCTTTATCCATTCATCTGTCGATGGATGTTTAGGTTGTTTCTATGTCTTGTAAATAGTAGAGCTCGCACTTTTAACCATTGCCCTGACCTCTGCCATCTTGTATATCAAGTTTAGTCCCTCTGATTTACAAATGAGTAAACTGAGGCCTGGAGAAATTCTGTGCCTTTTGAGTCAGTGGCCAAGGCAGGACTGGAACTTGCCTTTCCTAACCCCTTGCCTTCTCTTGCATCTGTTTCCATGCTTGGGATTACCTGGGCTAAGGGAGAGCCAAAGGGTGGCTGGGAATAGGAGTAGCTGGGAGCATGAGACGTTAGTTCCTACACAAGGCAGTCCAGCTTGGGGGCCACTGACAACACCTAAGAGGCCCAACGAACCCAAGTTCCCTGGGGCAAGGCCAGCAGCTAGTGAAGCAGCCATATCCTTCAGAGATTGGATTCCAATCCAGGTCTGCTTCTTGCTGGCTTTCCACCCTTAGGCTCACCTCACAGAGCCTGTTTTCTTATCTGTGAAATAGGGATGATAGAAAAACACCTACATTGCAGGTAAACATACATTCAGCAACTCTTCCTAAGTATCAGGCAGAGTTCTAGGTGCTAGGTATGCAACAATGATCAAGACACAGTCCCTGTCCTCATGGGGCTGACATTCCAGTGGGGAAAAGATAGACGATAAAGAAATAGATGTAAGGCCTATAGGCAATGAAGTCATCTGAAACAGGCATGGTGACAGAGTGGCGGGGCTGCAGATGTAGGTGGGGAGGTTGGGGAGGAGGAGACAATTGAGCAGAGGTCAGTTGCTAGGAGGAAGTGTTTTAGCAGGGGGAACAGTGAGGGCAAAAGTTAAGGGAGATGGTGTATGGCCTTAGCACAGGGCCTGGCCCATAACAGGAAATTGTTGGTGATAATGATGCCTTTTGGCTGGTTGCCTAGGACTTGGGAACAGGGGCAAGGATTAAGCCAAGGGAAAGAAACTGCTTCTGCCGGCCAGGCCAGATGCCCCTGCAGGACAGATGGAGGCAATTTGTTTCCCTTGGTTACAAAAACTCATCTTCCTGAAGTGCTAGGAAATGCCCCACATCTAGTGATTTTCCATTCCTCCCAGTGAAGAGGGAGCAGAACCCACACGTGGTCAGAGGGCTGTCCTGCTGGGAGGGGCAGGTGGCCACAAGACGCTTCCTCCACAGGCTCAGGCCTGGTCATCCCAGGTACGAGAGAGGTCAACAGCAAAGAATGGCATATTGACTTGTCGGACTTAATACCAAAAATAGCACTGCTGACCTTTCTTGAGGGCTGACAAGGTGGGCAGCTCTGTGCCGAGCGCCTCACATAAATGATCTCATTTAATTCTCCCAATTCTTTGAGCTTGGTACCATGTTTCTCTCCATTTGACAGATGAGGCCACTGAGGCTCAGAGGTGATAATTCACCTGCTGAGGGCAGAATCAGCCTTGGGTAAATGGCAGAATCAGCTTTGAACTGAGGCGCCTTGATTCCCGGAGCCCACTCATGCAGTGTCCAAGAAGGAACGTCCGTGAGGAAGGTCAAACTCATGACACCCTCTGATCCCAAATGTGGAAGAATGACTTTGTCATACACCCAGGGATTGGGAGAGGCCATGGAGCAGGACTGATTTATCGTTATTAAAATACTGAATTATTGGGCTTCCCTGGTGGCGCAGTGGTTGAGAGTCCGCCTGCCGAGGCAGAGGACACGGGTTCGTGCCCCAGTCCGGGAAGATCCCACATGCTGCGGAGCAGCTGGGCCCGTGAGCCATGGCCGCTGAGCCTGTGCTCTGCAGCGGGAGAGGCCACAACAGTGAGAGGCCCGCGTACCGCAAAATATAAAAAAATAAATAAAATAAAATACTGAATTATTAATTAATAAAACAAAAGTGAAACTCTATTGTGTGTCAGGCAGAAGGAAGTATAAGTGATGCCCAGCATGGCCAAAGGCCTAGAGGTGGGAAGCCTGGGCTTTTCAGAACACATGACTTTAGACCGTGGTTCTGTCCACCCTGTGCTTCTGGACAAGCACCTCTTCTCTTTGGGCTATAGGTTTCTTCTGTGAACGAAATGGGAATGTATTGATACCCACTTTTCCCGGTGGGTGTGAGTCAAAGGAGAGAATGTGTGTGAAGCGGTCTGCATGGGGCCTGCCTTGCCCATTGTCCTCAAGAATTAGGCAAACTGTAGCATCCATATGAGGCCACTAAGAATGAAAAACTTGAGGGCAATTTTTTACATGAAATTATGGGATTGGAACATTTACTTGGCAACGGTAAGTACTCAAAGTAATTAAGAATTCACCAATTACAACTGTGGCAAAAATGAGCGTGCGTTTTTTCCTTTTTTTAAATACATTTATTTATTTATGTATTTATTTTTGGCTGCATTGGGTCTTTGTTGCTGTACGGGCTTTCTCTAGTTGAAGAGGGGGGGGGCTACTCTTCGCTGTGGTGTAAGGGCTTCTCATTGCGGTGGCTTCTCTTATTGCGGAGCACAGGCTCTAGGCACATGGGCTTCAGTAGGTTTGTTTTTTTTTTACCTTTTTTAAATATAAAAGTTTTATTGAGATATAATTCACATACCATACAATTCACCCATTTAAAGTATAGCAACAGAGAACCACAAATAGTCACTCCCTTACCACACCCTACCCCAGGCCTGGGTAACCACCAATCTACTTTCTGTCTCTGTAGATTTGCCAAACCTGGACATTTAATATAAATGAAATCATACAATACGTTGGGCTTCAGTAGTTGTGGCATGTGGGCTCAGTAGCTGTGGCTCGCAGGCTCTAGAGTACAGGCTCAGTAGTTGTGGCGCACGGGCTTAGTTGCTCCGTGGCATGTGGGATCTTCCTGAACCAGGGCTCGAACCTGTGTCCCCTGCACTGGCAGGCGGATTCTTAACCACTGCGCCACCAGGGAAGTCCCAAGCATCCGTTTTGGCCCTATTACCATGCTCCATACAGGAGACCGTCCATGCAAAATCTCACTTAATCTTCACGACACTTCTGTGAGGTAGGAACCATCTGCCTATTTTACAGATGAAGAAGCTGAGGCTCAGGGATATAAGACTTTTGCCCAAGGACACCAAGGTTAGTAAGTGATTGCAGGGCCTGCCCTCTCCATTGGATCACGCTGCCTCTCATCACACTGGACCCCTGAAACAACCCAGCGTGGTGGCAGTTGTCATTGTCCTTTTCCAGGTGAGGAGATGGTGCGGCTTCCTGGCACCATCCTTAGCCTAGAGCATGGCTTTCGGGTCTGTATCCGTCAAGGTCCTACCAGAAAAGAAAAAAGACCAGTAAGATATATTTTGAGGAATCGGCTGATGCGATTGTGGGGTCTGGCTAGGCAAGTCTGAAATTTGTAGGGCGGGCTGGCAGGCTGGCAACTCTCAGGCAGGAGGAATTTCTTCTTCTTCTGGGAAACCTCAGTTTTGCTCTTAAGGCAGACCCTCATTATCATGGATAATCTCCTTCAAGTCAACTGATTGCAGATGTTAATGACATCTACAACATCCCTTCACAGCAACACCTCGATTAGTGTTTGATTAAATAACTGGGTACTATAGCCCAGCCACTTTGACACATAAAATGAATTACCATCACAGGGTCCAACAGACCTGAGCTTGAGTCCTGGTCCTACAACCTATAGGCTGTGTGACCTTGGGCAAGTTTATCTGCCTCTCTGAGCCTCAGAGTCCCCTTGTCTGCCAAATGCAGTGATAGTGCTTACTACCGTCATTTGTTGTGAGGATTAAGTGCAATGATGTAAATCAAGTACTTTCATCCAGTGCCTGTCATAAAGGAAGAGGGGAGATGCACACAAACATTGATGGTCTTGAAATGGATGTTTTCTAGTTGTAGTGTAATTGCTTGTTCCTGTGTTTGACTTCCATTTTAGACTGTGGCTCCTGGAGGGCAGGAACTGTATCCCCTTCATCTTCTTTCCTGTTTCCTAGCCCGATCCCTGACTCTAAGGAGGCATCACTGAGTGTTTCTTAAATACCTAGTTGGCACTTTGTTAATGAAATTCCCTCTGTGGGGTTCTTGGGATCTATAATAAAAATCCCCCAACTACAAGAGGGAAAGCAGACATGTAGGAACCTCAGGCCTCTGTTTCCTCTAGAGAAACCCCTTACTTTTCGGCTTAGTAAGTCTTTCCTCCAGGGAGCCTTCTCTGATGCCTCCTCTGTGTTCCCACAGTGTCCTATGTGTCCCCCATCAGAGACCATACACTTTTCAAAACGCTGATCGCTCATTTCTCTCTCTCTCTCCCCGAGTCAGGGGGTGTGGGGTGGAGCGAGCATCCTTGGTTTGTAGCTGGAACCCCAGCCCAGGGTCTGGCACTCATGCAGCATGTCAGTACACGTTTGTAGGAGGGACATGTCCTATTTCCAGAGACCCATGGGCCGACATGCCACACTTAAGGAAATCTGCTTTTCCAGATTTTCCAGGGCTTCCGTTGTGTCTGGCTGCCCCACGCCCTGGTCCAGCCATTCTTATGCCGGAAGCAGAGCCTGGGTGATGGAGAAGAACTTCTCTTCCCTGCATCCCATGAGCATGTTGTGGTTCTTGAACTGAACCGAACAAGGTGTCTGCCCTGTTTATTGCTGAGCGCACCCTGGTCGGCCTCCCCGCTCATGTGCGGCTCAGGAGCTCTGTATAGCCATGTTCCAGTCCTTAATCTTCTCTTGGTGACATACTCGCTAGGCCTCGTTATAATTAAGCACTTTCCTTCCTCAGGGTTTGCCAAAACTGAGATGGCTAATTCATTTCTGGCCTCTCGCCACTCCCATGGAATGGTGGGCAGGGTTGTAGCTCCCAACGCTTGCTGCCCAGCCCTGCTTGTTTTGCCAGCCAGAAGAGCAGCCACTCTTTGTCTACAAATAGAGGGAGCCCCAGCTGGACCCAGTTTTATTTAAACTGCTTATCCCCTAGCGTGGGCAGAGCCTTTGGGATCACTGCTGTAGCTCTGCCTTGGTTTCCTCATTTGTAAAACAAAGGGGTTGAACTTGACAGACAGGGAGAAGATGGGGTAGAAGTCAGGACTCTGGGTTCTGGAGTCAACCCAGGCCTAACCTAGGCCCTGCCGCTCCCAGCTGCGGGACTTTGGGTAAGTTACTTCATCCCTCTGAGCCTCAACATTGCTCGCCTGTAAAATGGGGAGAGTAATGCTTACCTCCTGTGATGGTTGTGTAGATTCAGTGGGATAGTGAACACCCATATGGCCCTTAGCAGGGCAGCTGGCACATAGTAAATGCTCAGTAAATACTCTCATCAGCCATCTTTCCTTTCAGTGCCAACAATCTGTATTCCTGATGAAAAAAGTTGTTATGTTGGGAGAGCTGTGGAGTGGAGCAATTTTAACAGACATTGCTTTTGTGTTTTAGGCCATGGCTGGCAAGATGATTAACCCCTCTGTATCAGTTTCCTAGGGCTGTCATAACAAATTACCATAAACTAGGTGGTTTAAAACAACAGAAACCTTTTCTTTATAGTTCAGGAGGCTGAAGAAGTCAGAAATCAACAGGGCCATGCTCCCTCTGAAGGCTCTGGGGAAGAATCCTTCCTCGCCAAGCTTCTGGTGGTTGCCGGCAATCCTTGGCATCCCTTGAGCTTGCAGCTGTATCACTCCAATTTTTGCCTCTGTTTTCACATGGCCATGTCCCTCTGTGTGTGTCTCTGCATCATATTGGATTTAGGGCCCACCCTAATCTAGTATGACCACATCTTAATGAATTATATCCGCAAAGACCCTAATTCCAAATAAGGTCACATTCTGAGGTTCTAAGTAGACATGAATTTTGACGGCAACTGTTCAACCCAGTATGCTCTCCAAGGCTCACTTTCCTCCTCTGTATGAAGATGATAATAGTAGCAATTTCATAAGGTTGCTGGAGTGATTGAATGAGATAATCTATGTAAATGTCATGGTAGGACACAATAGAATACATCAGGCCTGTGTAAGCACTGAGTCAGTGTAGCTGCTGTGATAGAGATGGTGGCAAAGATGATGACAGTAACGGGAACATTTCCATCCATGGACCCACCCTACATTGGTTAATCACTGGACACCGGGACATAGAATGTAGGCCAGGGCCTTGTCAGGAATTCTGAAGCCTTGGATAGGAGCCCCTGTTTCTTTTTGGCCTCAGCCACCTTGAATCCTCACCTGAGACTTAGCTCCTGGGAGGGCAGCTTGGAGAAGTAGAAAGACCTTGGGCTCTCAGAAGTCAGGGAAACCGATACCCTGTGTACCATTGCACAATTGTCTTTCCCTCTCCAGGCCTCAGTTTCCCTATCTGTAAAGTGGGAGAGGAGGTTTGAACTCAGTGTTAGATCAGAGCCTCTTCTAGTATTGAAGTTCCAGCACAGGACTCTGTGTCCCACCCCAATGGTAGTAGGTTACCAAGGGCCAGGAAAGGAGTCAGGAGCCTGGGACCTCAGGGCAGCTCATCACAGGTCATTCTGGGCTCATTTTCCTCATCTGGACAAGAAGAGAAGCCACTATGATATGAGTGTGCCAGGCAGTGTGCTAGGGACATCGTAGGCATGAGTTCATTCCACACTCACCACACCCTCAAGAAGTAGGATGCTTATACCCACTTCACAGAGGGGTGTACTGAGGCTCAGGGAAGTTAGAACTCACCCAAGGTCATACAGTGAGAGGTAGAGCTGGGGCTTAAATCTAGGTGTGTCTGGTGCCAAAGTCCATGCTTCTCCTTGGCTGCGCTTTTACTGTGTCAGTTTCCTAGAGCTGCTGTAACACATTAGCACGAACTTAATGGCTTAAGACAACAGAAGTTTACCCTCTTACAGCTCTGGAGGCCAGAAGTCCAAATAGTGTATTCAGGGCTGCACTCCCTCTGAAGGCCCTTGGGGCAAATCCTTCCTTTCCTCTTCAGCTTCTGGTGGCGCCAGCAGTCCTTGGCTTGTGACTGCATCGCTCTTATCTCTAATCTCTGCTTCCATCTTCACATGGCCATCTCTTCTCCCTGTGTGCTGTGTGTCTCTTACAAAGACACTTGTCATTAGAGTTAGGGCCCACCCATATAATCCAGGGTGGTCTCAAGATCCTTAACTTAATTACATATATAAAGATCCTTTTTCCAAATAAGACCACGTTCACAGGTTCTGGTGGTTGGGACGTGGACTTGTCTTTTAGGGGCCACCATTCAACCCACTACAGTTATTAAAGCCTTGGTGGTGACAGTATCTGCTGGAGGTGCAGGGAGTGGGGAATTTCTGGAACAGCTTAGAAGTAGAAAAGAGAGGGGTACTTCCCTGGTGGTCCAGTGGTTAAGACTCTGTGCTTCCACTGCAGGGGGTGCCAGTTTGATCCCTGGTCAGAGAACTAAGATCCTGCTTGCCGCTTGGTGCAAATAAAAAAAAAAGTAGGAGAGGAACAAAGTTGTGAGCTAGGGAGGCCAGTCTGGGGACCATGAGTGACAGGGGGTGTGGCTTAAGCAGGTGTTCCACAAGCAGTGATGTCAGTGAGGTAATAAATACACAAAAACCACATCTGAAAAAAAAAAAGAACCCTCCCTGCCACCCCCCATGCCACATCTGGGTATGGTGAATACAGCCAGCCACGGGGCGGAAACCTGAAAACTTGTCCACAGAGGCCACACTTCCTATTGTGACATGTGTCTACATTAATGACTTTGAGGTTAAAGATCCCACAGAAAATGGATTTGGCCTTCCTTACTTGCCTGGAGAGATGGGACAAGGCCTGGCCTGAGTGCCTGTGATGTGATTTACATGCATCATCTTGGGCCTTCCCTTAACCTAGAGGGTGGTATCATCTTTTTTTTTTTTTAATAAATTTATTTATTTATTAATTTAATTTTTGGCTGCGTTGGGTTTTTGTTGTTGTACACAGGCTTTATCTAGTTGTGGCGAGCGGGGGCTGCTCTTCGTTAAGGTGTGTGGCTTCTCACTGCAGTGGCTTCTCTTGTTGCAGAGCACAGGCTCTAGGCGCGTGGGCTTCAGCAGTTGTGGCACACGGGCTTCAGTAGTTATGGCACACGGGCTCAGTAGTTGTGGAGCCCGGGATTAGTTGCTCCACCGCATGTGGGATCTTCCCGGACCAGGGCTCGAACCCGTGTCCCCTGCATTGGCAGGCGGATTCTTAACCACTGCGCCACCAGGGAAGTCCTGTGGTATCATCTTTACTCAGATAATCACACCCTTGAATGCATGAGGACCAACCGAGATGAGGGCTCCAAGGAATGACTACGCGGCTTGAGAAGGCAGCTCACCAACTGGCCAGGGCCCCTAACACATACTGAGCACTTGTACTAGCTCAGTTCTCATCATAGCTAGGTGAAGTGTGTACAGTTTTTTTTTTAAATAAATTATTTTATTTATTTATTTTTGGCTGCATTGGGTCTTGTTGCAGCGCACAGGCTTCTCATTGCGGTGGCTTCTCTCGTGGAGCACAGGCTCTAGGAGCGTGGGCTTCAGTAGTTGTGGCACACGGGCTCAGTAGTTGTGGCTCACGGGCTCTAGAGCACAGGCTAGGTAGTTGTGGCGCACGGGCTTAGCTGCTCCGTGGCATGTGGGATCTTCCCGGACCAGGGATCGAACCCGTGTCCCCTGCAATGGCAGATGGATTCTCAACCACTGTGCCACCAGGGAAGCCCCTGTGTACTGTTAATATCTTTATTTTCCAAGACGTGGAAGGGAGAAGGGTTAGGTTTAGATTCTGTGATTCTGTGAGCAGAACCAGGAAAAATGGTGCCAGGTGAGAAGGAGGCAGTTTTCAGCTCAAATAAAACAAAGAACTTGTTATCCTGTGAGTGGTCCCAACAATAGGATGGACTGTGCCTACAGGTGGTGAGTTCCCTGTCTCTGGATATACTCAAGCAGAAGCTGCGTAGCCGAGTGCCACAGAGGGAATGCCCTCACTATGAAGTTTCCTTCTATCTCTGAGATTCTAGGAATTTTCCCCGAGGAAACCATCAGATATCCGTGTACACAAAGATGTTTATCACACTATTATTTATAATAACAAAAAGGCAGAGACAACCTACGTGTCTTTTAAAGGGGGATTTATTAAGTAACTGTATTCAGGAGGTTTAGTGTCTATAAGTGAGACTAGCTCTAGCCTGTAGTCTGTTTTTGTATGGTCCTTGGGCTAAAGATGGTTTTTACACTTTTAAAGGCTTGTAAAAAAAAAAAAAAAAAAGAACAAAAGCAAGAAACAGAAGAATATGCATCTAGGCCTACCAAATATTTAGGCCTCCCAAGCCTAAAATATTTACTCTCTGGCTCTTTACAGAAAAGGCCTGTTGACCTCTAGACTAGAATAACAATCGGTCACCAAAAATTATATTAATTTGTATCTGCGGATATAGAAAGATGGTCACAGCATATTTTTGAGAAGAAAGAAACAGGTTATTTAATAATGTTAGAACCAGATCCCATTTATATAAAACAGGGCCTGTGTGTTTGCCTGTTGTCTGTTAATGATAGTCTGTACTATTGATGTTGGTTTTTAAATTTTCTTTATGAAGTGATTCTGTATTGTTTGGACCTTTTATAGTGAGCAGATGTTATTTCTGAGATCTCACAAAGCATTGGGGAATAAAATTAACTCTAAATGCTCCAGCAGTCCACGCTGTTTGGGACCAAATGAGTTTTGATCTAGGCTCAAGCATTTTGTTTGATTTGGTTCCTAAGGTGCCATAAGGTCGGTCAGACAGAGGGTTGGTGCTCTTAGCTTGTTGCTGTTGCTGTAATTGTTTTTAGGTCTCTTGCCCTGACTTTGACTCCCATGAGCTCTTGTGCCTAAGGGAAAAAAAAAATACCCCTCAGTTTAGTTAAAAACAAATTAGCTGCTTTGGGTAAATGATCTGACAACATTTCCCTTTGCAGTGGCAGAGCTGAGTCACTGCAGATTCAGGGCAGACAGGGTCAGGCCCAGGTGTCCTTCAGGGGACCTGGGTTGGTCCAGGTTAAGGATAGAAGGGAGGAGGGGAGGAAGGGAGAGAGGGGGGAGGCGGGAGGAAGAGCTGTCCTAATTTGTCCCAAAGCTCTTGGGTCTGTGGCTGGTTACTTCCAAGAATCAGGGCTCCTGACTCTCTGTCCCACAGGGAGTCCTCCAGTAACCACTATGTCCCCTCTGCACAGCATGAAGGGGACACGGTTCCTGCCTGCAGGACGTCCCAGTCTAGTGTGGAGGACAGACATGTCGATGTTCATTCACTCAACAGATGTGGGTTTTTTTTGTTTGTTTTCTGTTTTTTTGGTTTTTTGGCTGCGCCTGTAGGATCTTAGTTCCCCAACCAGGGATTGAACCTGGGCCCCAGCAGTGAAAGTGCCAAGTCCTAACCACTGGACCACCAGGGAATTCCCTAACAGATGTGTTTTGAGCGCCTGCTCTGAGCTGGGCGCTGCTGGAAGTCCCAGGCACATAGTGGTGACCAAGACAATGCCATGCCTTCGGTACCTTATGTTTTCCTTGTCAAAGAGAATACGTGGGCTTCCCTGGTGGCGCAGTGGGTGAGAGTCCGCCTGCCGATGCAGGGGACACGGGTTCGTGCCCCGATCCGGGAAGATCCCACGTGCCGCAGAGCGGCTGGGCCCGTGAGCCATGGCCGCTGAGCCTGCGCGTCCGGAGCCTGTGCTCTGCAACGGGAGAGGCCACAACAGTGAGAGGCCTGCGTACCGCAAAAAAAAAAAAAAAAGAGAGAATACGTGAGGGGCGCACAATTTGGGTCCTCAGGGGAGAAGCTGAAACTGAAGTCCAGAGGAAGGCACCAGGGTCTCGGGGAAGAGCACAGGGTTTGAATCTCTGCTCAGCCTCTGACTGCAACCGTGGACAAGTTCCTTTACTGCTCTCTATAAATCGGGAATGATAAATACTGTCTACCCTGTAGGGGTGCTAGGAAGATTAAATGATGTAAAATGCTTTCCCAGTGCCTGGCAAAGAGTCAATGTCCAACAACTGTTTATTATCCATTAAAAAAACAAAACACAGGTGTAAGAAGTACATAAAATCATGCCTGAGAAAGACCTGGCACGTGGTTGTTGTACCACAATACTGGTTGCCACCCCCTTGTGACCAAAGGTGTACGTTTTGTTCTGAATTGACCTCTCCTCCTTGCCCCACTGAGCCCTGTCACGGTGCCTGTGACATTGTTCTGTTGTTTATAAGTCTGTCTCTCCCCCACCCTGCCTGGGCTGTGAGCAGATTTTCTCCAAACCCTCGCGGGGTTGAGGAATGTGTGAAAACAGGCAAAGGCTCTGGAGGCAGCCCACCTCTGGACCAGTTCCCTCCCTTTGGTCCCAGCCTCCAGACTGGCCCCCTCCCCATGGCCAACGTGTGATAAGCTAGCGCAGGTGGCAGGTGGCGGCGGGACAGTGAACAGACTCGAGTGGTTATAAGTGTGGGCTCTGGAAACCAAGTCTGAGTTTGAATGCTGCCATTGTCACTTCCTAGCCGCGTGTCTTTGTATGAGCCGTCTAACTTAGCTCCTCTGTAGAATGGGGACGTTCCATGCATGGTCTTAACACTCAGGGTTGTAGTGACGATGAAATGAAATCATGCATTCACTGCTTTTGGCATAGTGCCTGGTACATGAAAGAAAAGACAGAGAATATTGCTTAAAGAAAACAAACGACCCGCCCAAAGCTGTTAGACCAGTCCCTGGTCTAACAGGGACTGTTAGAAAGGAGAGACCGTTTCAACCTTCTTCTGGGCACCAGGCATTAAGATGTCAGCACGCTGCCCTGGCTTTGCCTGGGGGAGGAAATTCTTACTAGGAGCTTCCTCGTCGGTTGAGAAGCCCAGCTCTCCAGAGACCCAGCAGCGTGTGTGGATTTAATATGGCCCAGGTTGTACGTCAGTCAGAGAACATGCCCAGTCGCCATCAAATTGAAGGAAAATGGATAGAGGTGGTTGTGTTCTTTCCTGCCAGGGGGGCCTGTTTGACAGATGACGGACTGGATTTAAGGCTCTGAAACCAACATGGTTGGCCACTTGGTGCTTCATATAAGGGTAGCCTCCGTGGGGTCTGAAAAGGATGGATGGGAGCAAATTCCCCAGCAGCTATGGAATTCAAGATGAGCTTAAAGGGGATTTTGATCTAGAAGAAAACCAAAGAGCTTCCCAAGGCATTTCAGAGGCAGTAGAGTTCACCCCCAGGGTTAGGTCCAATCCATAGAGGATTGAATTCTATGAGAAAAAAAAGCAAAAATTATCAGGGGAAATAAACGCAAAAGGGTTGCTAATTCTTGTTTGTGTGCTGGCTAGTAAGCTAGACACTTTCACATGCGTTGGCTCCTAAAAAGCATGAGTACACTGAAATTACCAATGAGGGAAACAGCTTCAGAGAGGTGAAGTAATATATTCAAGATCACACAGCTAAGTATGCTGAGCTAAGATCCAAATGGCGCTAAAGGACTCCCTCACCAAACTCTCTAGCTTAGAAAGCCGACACAGTGCGAGCACTTGATTATAGCCACAGCTTCTTTTTTGATAGCGGTACAATACACATAACATAAACTTTACCGTTTTAACCGTTTTTAAGTGTACGGTTCACTGACGTTAAGTACATTCACATTGCTGTGCAGCCATCGCCACCATCCATCTCCAGAACATTCTTTTTCATCTTCTCAAACTGAGGCTCTGTACCCATTAAATAATGACTCCCCATTTCCCTTTTCCCCCAGCCCCTGGCAGCCACCATTCTACTTTCTGCTGCTATGACTAAGTACCTCATGTGAGTGGAATCATAGAGGTTTTTGTCTTTTTGTGGGTGGCTTATTTCACTTGGCCCAATGTCCTTAAGGCTCACCTACGTTGTAGCGTGTGTCAGAATTTCCTTCCTTTTTAAGGCTGAATAATGTTCCATTGCATGTATAGACCACATTTTGTTTATCCGTTCATTCGTCAATGGTACGTACCTTTTGGTTATTGTGAATGATGCTACTTTGAACATGGGTGTACAGATATCTCTTCAAGACCCTACTTTTAATTCTTTTGGATATATACCTGGAAGTGGAATTGCTGGACCATATAGCAATTCTATTTTCAATTTTTTGAGGAATTGCCATGCTATTTTTCACAGGGGCTGCACCATTTTACATTCCCCCAACAGTGCACAAGGGTTCTAATTTCTTCACATCCTCGTCAACAATTGTTATTTCCTGTTTTTGTTTTTTTTTTTAATAGTAGCCATCCTAAGTGGTATCTCATTGTGGTTTTGATTTGCATTTCTCTAATGATTAATGATGTTGAGTATCTTTTTTTTAATAGTTTTTTAATATGATTTTTTAAAATTAATTAATTTTATTTATTTATTTTTGACTGTGGTGGGTCTTCGTTGCTGCTCACAGGCTTTGTCTAGTTGTGGCGAGCGGGGGCTACTCCGTTGCAGTGTGCGGGCTTCTCATTGTGGTGGCTTCTCTTGTCGCGGAGCATGGGCTCTAGGCACGCGGGCTTCCGTAGTTGTGGCTTGCGGGATCTAGAGTGCAGGCTCAGTAGTTGTGCCGCACGGGCTTCGTTGCTCTGTGGCATGTGAGAACTTCCCGGACCAGGGCTTGAACCCGTGTCCCCTGCATTGGCAGGTGGATTCTTAACCCCTGCGCCACCAGGGAAGCCCGATGTTGAGTATCTTTTCATGTGCTTATTGGTCATTTGAATATCTTTAGAGAAATGTCTGTTCCAGTCCTTTACCCATATTTCAAATCTAGTTGTTTGCTTTTTTATTGTTGAGTTGTAGGAGTTCTTTATATATTCTAGATATTAACCCCTTATCAGATATGTAATTTGCAAATATTTTCTCCCATTCTGTGGATGGCCTTTTCACTCTGTTGATAGTGTCCTTTGATGCATAAGAACTTTGACTTTTTTATTTTAATAAATTTATTTATTTTATTGTTTTATTTTATTTTATTTTTTGGCTGCGTTGGGTCTTTGTTGCTGCGCGTGGCTTTTCTCTGGTTGCAGTGAGTGGGGGCTACTCTTCGTTGAGGTGCGCAGGCTTCTCATTGTGGTGGCTTTTCTTGTGGCGGAGCATGGGCTCTAGGTGCATGGGCTTCAGTAGTTGTGGCATGCGGGCTCAGTAGTTGTGGCGCACGGGCTTAGTTGCTCTGTGGCATGTGGGATCTTCCTGGACCAGGGCTCGAACCCATGTCCCCTGCCTTGGCAGGTGGATTCTTAACCACTGCACCACCAGGGAAGCCCCAAGAGCTTTGACTTTTGATGTAGTCCAGTTTATCTATTTTTTCTTTTGTTGCCTGTGCTTTTGGTATCATATTCCAGAAGTCTGGGGAGCCTGGGGAGCACACTTCTGGCTGTCAGGATTCTGGTAGCAGAGCTGGAGAAGGGGTCTGGGAAACCTCCATTTTTTCCTTTGGTACCTCACTCTGACCCTTTCCGTGTCTACTGGTCCCAAGTTCAGTTCCTCCAGGTTAACTTCTCCAAGGAAAAAACCCTGACCTCCTGCAGAGTGGAGGGGTGGCCACCTGGCTATGCAGGGTACAAGGGATGGGGGACTAAGGGTCTCACTGCTCTCTCTATAGGTAATCAATTCCCTGCCCCTGTTTTCAGCCCCACATCTCACCCCTTCTTAGCTTGCTCCTCCTCTCTGAATTGCTTTTGCCAAATCCAGTGTCATGAAACTTTCCCTCTATGTTTTCTTCTAAGAGTTTTATTGTTTTAGCTCTTACATTTAGGTCTTATATCCATTTTGAGTTAATTTTTAAATATGGTATAATATAAGGGTCCAATGTCATATCTACAACTTTTTGAAATAGGAAAAAGAAAAAAGGAATTAGAGACCAACAGTAGGATTTTGAGATGTGGGGAAATAAATAATTTATCTTCCTAGGAAATTCATTCTCTCACCCATTCTTGCTCTGCCCTACAACTAGCCTCCACACAGTAGAGTCAGAATGATCTTTTGAGAAACACACGTAAACCAAACCACATCACTCCCCTGCCTAAAAAGTGCAGCAATTTGTTCAGTGTCTGCCCCCTCCCTGAGACCATAAATTTCAAGAAGTCAGACTGCCATCTTTACTCCTATATCCGTTACTCAGTGCCTGGCACATACCAGCTGCTCGATTAATACCTGTTGGATGAGTGAACAAACCTCAGCTTATAATAAGCTCACATTCCTTGACTTTTTGAAATATGGGGGACGAAGGAAGTGGAGGAGGAAGGAAGGTAAAAATCATGGAGGGGCAGAATAACAAAGTCATTACCAGGTGTTGGCACTAGACTTCCTGAGTTAAATACCAGCTCTGCCACTTAATGGCCATGTGACCTTGGGCAAAATCACTTCATCTCTTGTGTCTCAGTTTATGTTCTTTAAGGTATGGCAACACATATTTGGATGATGAAAAGCAATTCAGAGAGGAGGAACAGGCTAAGAAGGGGTGAGATGTGGGGCTGAAAACAGGGGCAGGGAATTGATTACCTATAGAGAGAGCAGTGAGACCCTTAGTCCCCCATCCCTTGTACCCTGCATAGCCAGGTGGCCACCCCTCCACTCTGCAGGAGGTCAGGGTTTTTTCCTTGGAGAAGTTAACCTGGAGGAACTGAACTTGGGACCAGTAGACACGGAAAGGGTCAGAGTGAGGTACCAAAGGAAAAAATGGAGGTTTCCCAGACCCCTTCTCCAGCTCTGCTACCAGAATCCTGACAGCCAGAAGTGTGCTCCCCAGGCAGGAAATGGGAGGATTCTCTTCTGAAGGCCCCGAAGAAGAGACCTACAGACACTGATATTTAAATATTCCTAGTGTAAAAGCCAGATCTTCATTCAATCCCCGTAGAATGAAGCACACCAGTTGATAGCCCCCCACCCCAAGAGCTATCAATTAGTTAATTAGTGCTTCACTCAAAGACCAACCTTTAGTCACATATCACCGGATATTTGAAGGAAGTCTCCAGGATAAAAGAGGGAAGCCAAAGCAGACAAATAAAGAAAAATGTTCGAAGCAGATAGACAATGCAGAGAGCAGAAGAAAATACAAAACAAAAATTATTAGTATCCTCAGAGAGAGTAGAGAAGATATTATATCCATGAAATAAGATGCTACAAATGCTATATAAAAAGGAACAATAAGAGAAGAAAGTACACTGGGAAAATAAAACATGAGAGACAAAACAAAGTTTAAAAAAGTCAGTAGAAAGGTTGAGAGGTAATGAAAAGGAAATTTCCCAAGAAGATGTACCAAAAAGATGGAAAATAAAAAAGATAAGAAAATTAGATGATCAATCCAGGGGACCCGATATCTGACTACCAGATTGTCCAGGGATTCCAGAGAAAGCAGAGGGGAGGAAGTGATCAAAGAAATGATGAGAGCATTGTATACTGAAGGGCATAAACCTGAGACTGAGAAGACCTAATAAAAATGAAAAAGAACCATCCTAAGGCACATCTTCACAAATGTCAGAATACTGGGAATAAAAAGAAGGTCCTAAAAATTTCAGGGGTGGGGAGGACAGATTACATACAAAACATCAGGAATCAGAATCGTTTCAGATACCTCGGTGACAACACTAGAAACTAGAAGATGAGGGAGCCATGCTTTCAATTTTCTGAGGGAAAATGATTTCCAATCTACTCTTTTATGTAGAATGAATGAAATCAGAAGTGAGGATAGAAGAAAGACATTTTCAGACATGCAAGGGTGTAAAATTTTTACTTCCTATGTGCCCTTTCTTAGGAAGTGACTAGAGGATATGCTCCACTAAAATAAGGGCAGAAACCAAGATAAAAAGACTTGTAACCCAGGAAACAGGTGTGCAGCTTGTCTAGAAAGCAACCAGTCCCAGATTGAAAGGGGAGGAGGGAAGCTCCAGGAAGTGGATTCACTAGAAAAACAAAAGGAACTGATAGATTATGTGACTGCATGGAAAAAGCATTTTATGGATCTGCTGGAGTGTTTGAAGAGATTTATCAATATGTACCCAGAACTAAGCAAATGAAAAAAAGAAGCAATTATTAACTCCAGGAAAAACAAAAATCAGTACTAGAAAATAAATGTAACTATAGTATACCATTTGGCTCAGTGGACAGTATCTACAAAGTCATAAGAATGTAAACCCTGTGGGGCTTCCCTGGTGGCTCAGTGGTTAAGAATACACCTGTCAATGCAGGGGACATGGGTTCAAGCCCTGGTCGGGGAAGATCCCACATGCCGCAGAGCAACTAAGCCTGTGCGCCACGACTACTGAGCCTGCACTCTAGAGCCCGCGAGACACAACTACTGAGCCCGTGAGCCACAACTACTGAAGCCCACACGCCTAGAGCCCGTGCTCCGCCACAAGAGAAGCCACCATAATGAGAAGCCTGTGCACCGCAAGGAAGAGCAGCCCCCACTCGCCGCAACTAGAGAAAGCCTGCACACAGCAACGAAGACCCAACACAGCCTAAAATAAAAATTAAAAAAAAAAGCTTAAAAGAAAAAAAAAGTATAAACCCTGAAAAAAAGTAAACCTTGAATATCAATTTAACTAAAATTTTTAAAATTGTGGTAGAACTATATTGGGAGGATGGAGAGAGGAAGTTGTGTAGTGTAAGAGAGTTAGTCCTCATCTACCATATTTAGAGAGTTGTGGAGGGAAGATCTTAGTAGTGTTCACTAATATTTGGTTCTCCCTCCTTCTGGGCACATGAAAGACTACTTCTCAGCCCCTTGCAATTGGGTGGGGCCATATGACTAGTTCTGGTCGGTCAGCTTCAGGTGAAAGTACTGTCTTGCAGCTAGAATGAAGCTTAGATGACCCTGTGGCTGTCACTTCTCCCTCTGTGGTGACCAAGGAGGCCTTGGGTTAAGATAGCAGAACCACAAGGTTGAAGCAGGTTGGAAATGCCTCGTGGAATATGGTTGTGCTGGAGACACTGAATGGATTCTGCAAGGGTAAGAACTAAAGCTTTTTTGTGTGTTAAGCCACTGAGATTTTGGGATTGTCTGTTACTGCTGCAGAGCCTGGCTTGACCGAATACAAACTTCAACAGATACTGTCTAAAATAGATACATCAAGAAATAGACATTTAAGCATATTATTTAGAATTCTGGAGATAATCACTAGAAAAATAATTTAAAACATTAAAAGCGGTTGCCTCTGGTGAGCAGGACAGAGAAGTGAGGATGGGGTAGGGCAGAGGGGCAAGTGTTTCCATTATAGTACTGTAACACGAGGTAATTGTATTACATTGGCAGGAGCCACATCTATGCGGTTTGGAAGGATTCCTGCCAAACCATCACAGTGGCTGTCTCTTAGGAGGGAGGGCTTACTAGAATGAACGAGCATCTGAGGGAACCACAGATGTGGCTGGATGTGATGGGCAGGCACAGTGGGAAAGGAGGCTACCCAGATGGAATGCCAGTGTGAGGAGTTTGGTTTTTATCCAGATGGCAGTGGGGAGCCATGGAAGGATTGTAAGCGGTAGAGTCGAATGTGCCTGCGAAAATCTACCTTTTCATGTGGAGGATGAAGTGTGGGGCAGGGAGCCTGCTGTGATGGTTCCCGTGAGAACTGAGGAGGCTTGGACTAAGACATCTGTACCACAAATGTCTACTGAGAGCCTGCTATTGGCCAGGTACCATTAGTAGGCCTGATGATGCAGCAGCGAACGAGATGGGCAAAGTGCCCTGCCTTCAGGGTGGTGGGTCGTGCTGTAAAGAATGAAGCAGCGTAAAGAGAGGGAAGAGAGGGTACTTAAGATAGAGAGGGTAGGGCAGCTTCTCTGAGGAGGAGGTATTTGAATAGAGTCCTGAATTAAGTGAAGGAACAAGCCAGGCAAAATTTGGAGGATGAGGGTTCCAGGCTGAGCGAGCAGCAGTCTGGAGGCCCTGAGGTGGGATGGGCTTGATGTGTCCAAGGAACAGCAGAGAGGCCGGGATGAGGGCTGGGGGGCACGTCCATCAGGGGGAAGGTTCTGGGAGCTGGGACCCAAGAGGTGGTCAGGGCCAGTTTGTGGAATGTGGAGGAACTCTGGAGGGCCCCTATGGGGCTGAGAGCCAGAGAGTGGCAGGATTTGTCTGAGGAGGTGAAGAGGACGGGTGAGCTGTGGGAGTGGTGGGGGGGCCTGTGACGGGAGGCCTCCCTCTCCCTCTGCTGGGGCCCCGCCTGCCAGAGTCGGCTATGCCTCAGCCCTGCCCGGACCAGCTACAGCAGCTTCATCACCCACTTCCCAGCGTCCCAGCCCCCTCTGGGAATTGAAGGATCTTTTCCAAATCAAAATAGCAGGCAAAGAACAGCCTCTGATTGTTCTGCGCAAAAGAAGTGAAATTAGACAAGTCAGCTGCGGGATTGAGGCGGCCTCCCACACAGCTGTTCCTGCACCCGCTGAAGGCGGACTTCCCGAGACTTGCAGTTCTGCTGTCTCCCAGCAAAACTTTTTGCTTCTCCAGCCCAGGGCAGATAGTTATTTTGGGAGGGAGTGGGACAGATGCTGGCCCTGGAGGACCATGAAGGAGTTAATTTTTTAACCAAAAAAATCAGTCACTTCATGAAGGAACAGCCTTAGCTGATATGAGTTTGTTCAGTCATTCAGAACACACTGGGTGTGCTCATCCTGGGTGCCCCGGGCTCGGCATGGTGTCAGGAGGATTCCGGCCCGGAGGAGTAGAGGCACACAGCGTGCTTCCACCCTTGGTGGAGGGTGGAGAGAGCACTGTCTGGGAGCCGGGAGGTCCAAGTTCTCACCTTGGTTCTGCCGCTGTCGCTCTGTGACCTTGGGTCAGTTTCCCATCTCTCCCCCGTGTGGGCTTTAGGCTACATATTTTTTCTCAAACTAAACTCCGTGAGAATCGTGTGTGTATATGTGTGTGTGTGTGTGTGTGTGTGTGTGTGTGTGTGTGTGTGTGGTGTCTTGTTAAAGATAAAGATTCCCAGGCCTGAATTCCAGAGATTAAGATTGAGAAGGGGACTTCCCTGGTGGTCCAGTGGTTAATACTCTGCGCTTCCAATGCAGGGAGCGTGGATTCGATTCCTGGTCGGGGAGCAAAGATCCCACATGCCGCGCATGGCCCCCCTCCAAAAAAAAAATATTGAGAAGGTCTGGGGTGGGGTCCAAGAATTTGCACTTCTCACAGGCTCTTCCGGTAATTCCTTTGGGAGTCCTTGGACCACACGGTAGCAAAATCACCCCCCCTCAATCTCTCAGGGCTCTTCCTGCTCTGAAATTTGAGGAGTTGCTCATGCAACCCTTCCCTGGGTTTCTCAGATCATTCCAGGGGCATGAAAGGCATCCTTACCCCTGCCTCAGTGTGCATGTGTTTCTGTGATGCTCACACTGCATGGGGATGGTCTATTTCAGTGTATTTAGCCTCTGCCAGGCTATCCGGTGCCCAGCCCAGGCCCTGGTACAGAGGCGTTGTGATTATACATGTTGGCCCGACAAGGGGTCAGCAGGCAGCTGGGCGGCAGCGTAGAGCATGGAGGGACGTTGCAGAACTCTGGGTGCCCAGCTTGTTGCAGACATCTGGCTTGGACACTTGGGCTCACGCCCTGGGTCAGATGTGTGACTCTTGTCACCTGCTCCCCCTTCCCCACAGCTGGGTGAGTCCAGCTACCTGGGGATAAGATGGTCTGGATGGGACCATAGACTGGGAGCCCTGGTCTACCATGGAGAATATCCAGGCAGTGTAAGGCCCCAGCCAGTTTGCCCCGGCTTCCTTGGAGCTGGCTAGTCATATTCCCAAAAGGCCAGATCAGTGGCAGAGGCCAGAGGGTCAGGGCACTCTGGTCTAGCCCCCAGCTTCACTCTTATATATGAGGAATAATAACAGCTATCACATGCTGAGCACTTACCATGCTTTGAGCTCAGTGCTAAATGCTGTATCATCTCATTAAATTTTATAACAACCCTATGAGGCTGGTAAAAGTATCACCCTTTTTTTTACAGTTATGGACACTGAGGCTTAGAGAATTCAAGTTACTAGTCTAGAGTCACTCAGCTAATAAACAGTAGAGGCAGAATTACGACCTAGACCTGTTTTCCTCTGAAGCCCAGCTTTATCTTTAACCATATTGCTTAGAACCCCTGGGAAGATAAGGGTTTTTCCTCCAATACCTCCTGCCAAAGTTACCCCCTGCCAGAGAACTCCTTTTGCATCTGTTATAGTGGTAAGGAGCGATGCTGAATCAGCTAGTTCAGGGTTCTAGTCCCACTTCTGCCCCTGACCTTTTGTGTGATCTTTGGCAAGTCATTTCCCCTCCCTGAGTTTCATGTGAAACTGAAATCTGTGAAATGGAAAGATTACAAATGCACTTCCTTTTAAGGTACACTAAGATGAAGACGGCCACCAACATCTACATCTTCAACCTGGCCTTGGCAGACGCCCTGGCCACCAGCACACTGCCCTTCCAGAGTGCCAAGTACCTGATGGAGACGTGGCCCTTTGGGGAACTGCTCTGCAAGGCTGTGCTCTCCATTGACTACTACAACATGTTCACCAGCATCTTCACGCTCACCATGATGAGTGTCGACCGCTATATTGCCGTCTGCCACCCTGTCAAGGCCCTGGACTTACGCACACCTGCCAAGGCCAAGCTGATCAACATCTGCATCTGGGTCCTGGCCTCGGTTGTTGGTGTACCCATCATGGTCATGGCCGTGACCCGCCCCCGGGGTGAGTGAGGGAGGGAGCCTTGGTACAGGTCACTGACCACAGGAGGCAGCTCACGGGCCTCCGTGGGTTTGCAGGCCACTTACCAGGGTGGGTGTAAGTGGCTCACCAATGGAAGTATGGATTGCCGATCAATGAAGGTGTGGATGGCTGGCCAGTGGGACTGTGAATAGGCAACCAATGGGAACGTGAATGGTGGACTGTTGTGAGGATGAATGACTGGTCGGTGGTCATATGGGTAGCTGGCCAAAGGAAGTTTATAAATGGGATTACAGATGGCTAGATGTGTGGATGACTGACCTTTAGGGAGATGGATGGATAGCCGGTGGGGTGAGGGTGTCACTGACCAGTGAGCAGTGCGGGCCACAAGATCTGCAATCCCGTCCCAAATTCCCTTCCACCCCGTTGACCCAGATGACCAAAGCAAGGCCTAGAGAATGGCCTGCACAGAATGACAGGTGCATTTTCTCAGAGTAAAATGGCAATTAGTACAGTAACCGCCTGTATCAGTCAGGATGGCTGCTGTAACAATCTCCAAAGCTCCAAGGCTTAACACAGTAGAAGTTTCTCACTCAGATCACAATCCAATGTGAGTAAGCGGAGGAGGGGCTCTATTCCACACAGTCATTCAGGGATCCAGGCTCCAAATGATGGTTTTGGAAGCAGTGTGCTGGCATCTGGCCAGCAGATGAATATGGGAGTGGTGAGAAAGCACAACCACTTTTAAATGTCAGGGCACATCACTTCCTAGTGATGGCTGGTCACATGATCCCTACTTGATGTAAGTGGGAAAAGTAGTTTAGCAGGGTGCCAAAGACACTGGTCACTAACCTATCTGAGCCACACTCTATCATGGAGTGTTGAAAAGATTAAATGAGGTTATATGTGTAAAAGACTTAGGACAAGGCCTGGCTCATTGTCAAGGCCCAATAAGTAGCAGCTATCAGAATGATTAAGCCTGTGAGATAGACAAGGCAGGGACTCCTACTTCCATAGGACTGAAAGAAAACAGAATCAGAGAGGTCAGGTGGTTTACTTAGGGTCACATAGCCAGGCATTTGGTAGAATCTGGCCTAGAACCCAAGGTTCCTGCCCCCATATCTGTTGCTCCTTTTGGCTGCTGGGGTGAAGGTTTGTGTTGTGGTAGGAGAGGGAACAGGCTTGGTGGGAGGTTTCTTGGCCACCCTCCACTCTCACAAGGGTAGAGCTCCTGGTGCCTTATATAGTCTCTGTGTGATTAGACTTGACTCACCAGCTGGGCCCCGTTCCTCACTGTCAGCCTTCAGTTTACAGGCCATTAACTGCAGCCCTGCTGGGGCCAGGCCAGATGGGCCCCCTCATCCCCAACCCACCCCACACACACTCTTTTACACACACACACATACACTCCCCCAGTGTGTGTCATTGGCACTCAGTTCTGTAAGCCACTTGCTGTGCGACCTTGGACAAGTGCTGTTCCTCTCTGGGCCTGTTTCTGCCATCTGTACAATGAAGTCCTTGGGTTCAGTCATTGGTGGGGGTCCTGCCAGCCTGATGTCCTGTGGACCCACTCTGTCTGTGGACCCCAGCCCTTTTCTTACAACTCTCAGGCTCCAAGTCCACTGGGTGGGTCCTCAGATTCCAGAATCCCAAGAGGTCCTGGAAGTCCCCTGGATCAGCCTCAGCCCTGTATCTGAATCCCATAACATCCCCTGAGGTGCTCATCCAGCCCAAGCCCACACTCCTGGAACAGGGAGCTCATTCCATCCTAGGTGCCCCTCTTATCTTTGGACAAGTGTGGCAGTCAGAAAGTTCTTGACATTAAGCTGACATCTGCCTCCTTGGCCCTAGTTCTGACCCCCGGACTCCCACGCGTTTCTGCTCCTTGGCCCTGTGAGTGTACCAAGCGCTTGAACCCCACTGTGCTAAATGCTTTCCATGCCATGGCCCATTTAATCCTCACAACAACCCTATGAGTTTAGGTACTGTTGTTAGTCCCACTTTATGGGAGCTCTGATAGAGGTTCAGTAATTTGCCCAAGGCCACATCACACAGCGGGGCCTGAGTCCTGCTCTTAACTCATGCTCTCTAAGTCAATCCTAGCAATATTTTCCCCATTGGAGCTACTTTGGAAATGTGTGGGGGTATTTTCAGTTATCATAATGACCGTCATTTAGTGGGCTTGGGCTAAATTATATCATTATCATTATATCACTGCTGCCCATGTACATAGAGGCTGATAAAGGGACTGGGAGAGAATATAGAAAGCAGACCTCCTAGGTTAGGGCCAATCCTGCTGAGGTCTTGAAGGATGAGTAGAAGTTCACCAAGTGCAGAAGTGATGGAGGACATTCTGGGTAGAAGAATCACCTTGAGAAAAGGCCAGGAGGAGGCAGTGGGGCTTGACTAAGCCGAGAAGGGTGGGTGAGCAGGGAGACAAGGTCCTTAGGCCCACGAGCCCCTCACCCACTGTCTTTCCTTGTTTCCCCGGCCCAGACGGGGCAGTGGTGTGCATGCTCCAGTTCCCCAGCCCCAGCTGGTACTGGGACACGGTGACCAAGATCTGCGTGTTCCTCTTCGCCTTCGTTGTGCCCATCCTCGTCATCACCGTCTGCTACGGCCTCATGCTGCTGCGCCTGCGCAGCGTGCGCCTGCTCTCCGGCTCCAAGGAGAAGGACCGCAGTCTGCGGCGCATCACGCGCATGGTGCTGGTGGTGGTGGGCGCCTTCGTGGTGTGCTGGGCCCCCATCCACATCTTCGTCATCGTCTGGACGCTGGTGGACATCGACCGCCGCGACCCGCTCGTGGTGGCCGCGCTGCACCTGTGCATCGCGCTCGGTTACGCCAACAGCAGCCTCAACCCCGTGCTCTACGCCTTCCTTGACGAGAACTTCAAGCGCTGCTTCCGCCAGCTCTGCCGCACGCCCTGCGGCCGCCCGGAACCCGGCAGCTTCGCCCGCGCCCGCGAAGCTACGGCCCGCGATCGGGTCACCGCCTGCACCCTGTCCGACGGTCCCGGCGGTGGTGCCGCCGCCTGACCCCGCCGGGCCGGCCCGCCGCGCAGCCCTCCGGAGTGACCCGGCGGCGGTCATGCCGAGTTCTAATGGGGGCGGGGGCCACGACGCGGAGGGGGGCGGGAGGGGGCCCCTGGGCAGATGG
>NW_020175402.1:6370945-6384240 GCF_003031525.2 Neophocaena asiaeorientalis asiaeorientalis
GGGGGCGGGGCCTCAACCTCGAGACAGCCACGGGTTCTAATTGCAGCTGGGCTTGCAGGAATTGGGGTCTGGCCTGAGACCGGGCCCAGGACCAAGGAGGGAAAGTGGCGAGGACGGTGGAATTGAGCTTCAAGATTGGGCCTCTGTGTGATGGGGAGGGGCCCCTTCTGGGGGTGAGTCGAAGGACAGGACAGCGAGGCTGCGTCTACAGTTCCAGATTGGGCCACGAGATAGGGCCTGTGTGCAGGGCATGGGGCCTCAATTTGCGGTAGAGTACTAACCCCGAGTTCCAGAAAGAGGCGGGGCTTGCCGAGCTCCAGGTCCAACTCGGCATCTTTATAAACAAAGAGAAAATAGAGAGGAACACCCTACCTTTTCTCTCCTTGACAGTCGTTTCCCTGGAATGGGCAGAGATGCCCCGCATCGAAGTAGTGTCTCCAGCACTGTGTCGCTGTGAGGCTTGGGATGAGACAGTGGAGCAAGGACAGAGGCTCCAGGATAGGGTAGCCTCAGATGGGGTAGGGTCCCAACAGGAAGGAGTAGGGAGGGCCTGCGGATCCAAAACCAGAGTTGCCAGTCGGCCTCTGTGCCAAGGGCTGGTGGGGGTGGCAGAGAGAGGGGGCTTCTGCTTTGAGGTTAGGTCCTCAAGTTGGAGAGCAGATGCTTTGGGGATCCCCACGGCCCTGGCTTCTCTGGCCCAGGTGCTGGAGGACAGCCGTCCACACTAGTTAGAGCTCTGTGAATGTAGATGGCACCTGGGACTGGGTGGGGGCATCTGAAGCACCAGGGTGGAATTTTCCTTCTCTCAGTCTCTGGCGCCTTGATAAGAACCTCCAGGAAATCCTCTCTCCCTCCTCCCAACATCTGCCTGCACCCAACATGTCCAGTGAACTGGAACCACATCCCCTCCCCGGGACCTGACTTTGAAGGAACTCGGGGGAAGAAGATTTTTATAACTGCAGTGCCAGCATCAGTGTGCGTCCCCAGGTCCCCCACCTGCTCGAGCTGCCCCCTTCAAGCTGCGAAGGGCGAGGTCCACCAGAGCTAGGCATAGAAGTTTTTCTCTTTGTTTGTTTGGCATTTTATTCAGCCACTGCCAGGTCTTTGCTTCCCCCCAGTATCAGGGTCTGGCCTGTTCCCTGTGCCTCCCCCATGCTTCATCTCCCCACCTCCCCACCTCTCTCGCCTCTCTCCCCAGCACTGTCTCTATCACACAGCCCTGAATCCCTACTGAAGCAGTGTGCTGACATCTTTGTAAAAACAAATTTAATTTTCTTCCCTTTTTGGGACAGATGGAAAGAAATTGACGTCTTTATCTCAAACAGAAAAAAAAAAAAAAAGAAACAATATACCTCTTCTCCCTTTGACAGTCATTTCCTTGGAACAAAAGCCTTTCTGCTGTCTGGGAGGCTGTCACTCTAGCAGGGGCTGAGCTAGCATTCAGGGGCTTTGGCACTTAGGCACCAGGGTGGGCTTTGGACACATTAGGGGTAGGGATGCCCTTAGTGGGCAAAGCATAGTCCCCTTCTCAGGAAGCCCCAGACCTGGGAATTTTCTTCCCTCAGGAAATGGCTCTACTAGGACCCTGGAAGATGTGGGACCATGACCAGCACTCAGGTCCAGGCTGCTAAGCTACCAAGGCCTGGGGTCCCAGCCCACCTAGACCACCTTCACCATCCAAATGGATCCTTGGACTATAGAGATCTCTGTGTCTGAATGGCGGGGTGTCAGCAAGGCAGGGGACACACTCCTGGACACTTGTTATCACTTGGGACCCCTCCAGCTAGTGCCTTGTGGAGATGTCATAGAAAGTGGACAATTTAGGAACGGGGGAAGACTCCTGAAGGAGGTGATATAGGAGCCAGGGCTGTTTCTTCTCCATGTAAACACTGTGTCCCCTTCAACCCCTCCTAGGACAGGCCTGTCTCGAGGCTGCTCTGGATCCACTCACTGCCATTTCCTGTGGCTGTAACAGATCTGCCTGTTTTTTTTTTTTGTTGTTGTTTGTTTGTTTTTTACCACTTCTTATATATAAATTTGTCTTGGAGTCATCAGGGGCTGACTACTTCATGTGCACACTGGGCACTGGGACTCGGAAATGAGTCAGATACGGCCCTGCCCTCAGAAAATTCAAGCCCATGCTCAGACAAGAGCATAAACAGATCTTTGCATCTCAGTGTGATGCATTCCGTGACAGGGAGGGCAGGGGTGTCACAGGGAAGTGCCTTTCCCAGCTTTTTACTGAAACCTGTATTTGTAGGAATTCTGGAAGAGGTGGAAAGGGTCAGAGGGCCTTCAAGGATGACTAGGAGTTGACCACCGAGAAGAGAGAACAGCGTGTGCAAAAGCTGGAAATGTTCAAGTGCTTGGCAAACCCAAGAAGTTGTGTGTAGCCAGAGTGTGGGGCTTAGCCGAATGCTTCTGTGTGCCAGGCCCCATGCCACGTACTTGATGCACATTATCCCTCTGATCTTCATGACAGCCCAGTGGGCAAGTGTATCGCCCTTATTTTATTTTATTTCATTTTTATTTATTATTTTTGGCTGTGTTGGGTCCTTGTTGCTGCGCGCAGGCTTTCTCTAGTTGCGGCGAGCGGGGGCTACTCTTCGTTTTGGTGTGCGGGCTTCTCATTGCGGTGGTTTCTCTTGTTGTGGAGCATGGGATCTAGAGAGTGCGGTCTTCAGTAGATGCGGTGCGTGGGCTCAGTAGTTGTGGCTCTTGGGCTCTACAGCGCAGGCTCGGTAGTTGTGGGGCACGGGCTTAGTTGCTCCGCAGCATGTGGGATCTTCCTGGACCAGGGCTTGAACCCGTGTCCCCTGCATTGGCAGGCAGATTCTTAACCACTGTGCTACCAGGGAAGCCCCAGCGTTGCCCTTATTTTAGACAAGTAGTCAGGCTCAGAGAGGTCAAGCCACTTACCCCTAAGTCACAGAGCCCGTTCGTTGGTGGTGGCAGAACTCAAGTCAGTGGAGCTCCAGGGTCAAAGTTTCCAGTGAATTCCAGACATTGTTGAAGTGGAAGAGCCTTAGTAGCTGGCATCCTGGGATGAGGTTTTTGAAGACTTAAAACTTAAATGGAAAAATCTGAGGGAAAGGGGCAATTTTCCATGAACTTTTGTTCCTCCCGAAGCCCTCCACATCTTCACGTTTCAAAGTGTATTGTGCATGGGCATGTTAAAGCTCCAAGTTGGCAGTGTAGTTCTGGATCATCACAGAGCTCTCAAAGCGGTGGGCTAGGTCTGGTTTCCTCCAAAATTTCCACTCCTCTCTTTTCAAGAGGTGGGAGGAAAGTTTTTGCCTCTGGTTTCAAAATGTCCTACAATTTCATATCTCTTCTTGTAATAGAAGTAGTGGTTAATTAAGGCTGGAGTCAGATCTTGGCTTTCCCTCTCTGTGCCACAGTTTCCTCATCCGTAGAATGGACTTCCTTCATGGGATTGTTGTGAGGATTTAATGAATGAATGTATGTATAGGGCCCAGCACATAAGTTCTTAGCACGTGGTAAGTAGCCTCTATTACTTAAAAGTGGAGCTGCAGTGTAAGGTCAGAGCTAGAGACCTAGATGGAAAAGGAGATGAGCTTTCAGAGGTAGTGATGAAGAGAAGAGATGGGGGACCCAGACTGGGGATCCCCCTGCATCTTAAGCTCAGGAGCCACCATGGAGAGTGAGAAGCTGCCAGAGAAGCAGGAGGAGGTTGGGGGAGAATGTGCTGCCATGGAAACCGGAGGAGGGCGTTCCCAGGGGGAGGGAGTGATGGATAATGTCAAGTGTAATGTAAGAGAGGTTGGGTGGGGAGGGCAGGAGGGTGATGGGAGTAAACCAGAGCCCTCAAGTTCAGTCTTCTGCATGGCCTGGGAAGCCCCAACAATGGATTCAAATCTCAGCTGTGATGCTAACCGGCTGGCTGTGTGACCTCAGCAAGGGATTTGCCCTCTCTGAGCTTCTGTTTCCTCCTAGATTTAAGACGAGGGAACGAGCCAGTCTCTAATATGATGCTCAGTTTCTAGTAAGTGTCCTGATTTTGCCGGATTATTGGCCACTTGCTAGCAGTGTGATCTTAGGCAAGTCCCTTCACTTCCAAGCACTCTCTCTGAAGGATAGAGATGTTGCCTGGCACATAGTAGGCCCCCAATACAGGGTTATCCTGTAATAATAATGGGGGTGCCGGAAGCTGCTGTCTAAGGAGGTTTGTTTGGCTTGGAACTTGAAACGTTCCCCAAGATGGAGAGGGGTCACTATGTCCTGAGAGGACTTCAAGGAACAACAGTCCAGGCTGGGCCCCTGCTGGGCCTCCACCCAAAGACCAGCCCCTCTGTCATCAGCAGCAGCTCCTCAGCCTGGCCTCGGCGTGCCTTCCCGCCTGGCAGCTACTGCAGATCCAGGCTGGGAGCCAGCTTGGAGGCCCCAAAACACCTAGGAAGTGATCCCCCCGGATCCTGGCACCAGCATTCACACTCGCGCACACACACACACACACACACACTCCTTTCTCTTATCGTTTATATTCTCATCATCATGTCTTCCTTTATGTGATTTCTGGGCACTGAGCACATAGTGCTGGGTGTTGGGGGGAGTGACAGGAGAGGGTCAGGACTCTCTAGCAGGGGCTAGAATAGCAGGCTGTGTGGCTCTGGTGGCGGGCAGCTTGGAAATTCAAAATGGGGGCCAGAGAGGGGCTGGTGAGGTGCCTTCCTGACGGAGCGGAGCGCTAGGCTTGGGGGTCGCTCCGGTTCTGGCTCCGTGAGCACCACCTTCGTGAGCCCCACCTGTGCGCAGCTCTTCCCAGGCACAGACCTCAGTGCGAGGCCAGTGTAAGCATAACAGGTAATACCGCATGCAGGGCCCTTCATTGTTCTAGGCACTTTACATGGGGTAACATTTCATCTTCACAGCATGACTGTGAAGTAGGCATTATTATCCCTATTTTACAGATGAGGAAACAGGCTCAGAGAAGGGAATGACTTGCCCAAGGCTACACGGCTTGTCCACGGCTGGGCCAGCTAGGATGCTGTTTTGGGTCTGTCGAGTGCACTTCCTCGGCTTTCCTCCTCCTGGCTCCCAAGAGGACACTCTGTGATTACACTGGTGGTACTAGGGAGACCCTTGTGTCCGGCTGACAGGTGTGAACTGAGCATCCTCCTGCCAGGCTCTGTGCCTCATCACCTTGGCAGCAGGGGCACAGGCCAGCCATCCAAGAAACTGCTGTGACTTTGGCAGGTCGCTCTCCCTTCCAGTTTCTCCCTGCCATGGAAGACCTGCTTGTTCAGTGATTTTTTTTGACTGCCTGCCATGTCTTTGCTGTGTGACTTTGGGAAAGTCACTTCACTCTTTGAGCCCATTTCCTCCACCGTGGATGACAACGCTTATCTGGTAAGAAGTTGTGAAGATTTACAAAGAGGCTATGAGTGAAGGACCTGTCTGTTGGGGTCACACAAGTGTTCTCGGCAGCTGACGCTGCAACCGGCACAGGGCAATTATTCTACGGAGTGGGTGAAGGAGTGTCAGGCAGAGGGACCTGGTTTGGTAACACTATACCTGGTGCATAGTAAGTGCTCAACAAACGGAGCTTTTTAATGTCATCTAACGTGACACCTTATACCTGCTCTGACCCCCGTCTCTTAAGTGCTGTAGGTGGGTCAGGAGCAAAGAACTTTACTTTTTAACCATCTCCTCGAGTTTCAGAAGCGGGGACAGCGTGCATCAGAGAAGCAAATCTCAAGAGGATGTCTTCTCTCCAAGTACCTTCTACATAGCTGTCCCCTTTTGTCCTCACCGGGGCTGCCCGCCCAGGGACCCGAGATTGGGGCACAACCTGGGAGGGAAGAAAGGTCCCCGGGTGGCACTGGCCTGGGCCTTTTGGCTTGCATGTTTGAGTCATGGGGTTGGTCCCTTGGCGGGTGTTGGTGCAGGTGACATCCATCTGATGGGGCTCATCTTCTAGAATCTCCTCTTGGAATGAGTCCCAAGCCAGGAGACAGGGCATGTGGGTTTGACTCTCCATCCTCCACTTGCTGACTGTGTGCCCCTGGGCAGGGCTCTGTCCCTCTCTGGGCCTCTGCACAATGGAGGGGCAGAGGCAGGAATTGATGGGTTCTGAGTGTGCTGCCATCCTGGGAGAGAAAGAGACATTTCCCTCATGTTCCTTGATCCCAGAAGCAGACATCTATTGGTAAAATCCCCTGGGCATTTGCCCAGAGACTGGGGAAAACCAGAGACCCCCTGGGGGTCTGGTGTTTGTAATTGGAGCTGCCCCCCTTTGGGGGTGATGGAGGCAGGCATGTCAAAATGAACTTGACTTAAACACCTGGCTTTTGCCTCTCCCAGGTCCCATTTTGGGACCAAGGACCCAACCTTCTGTTTTCCCAATAAAGTGAGCCCTATTCTCAGTGTCCACTTCTCTGGCTGTTTCTTTTTTTTTTTTTTTTGCAGTACGCGGGCCTCTCACTGTTGTGGCCTCTCCCGTTGCGGAGCACAGGCTCCGGACGCGCAGGCTCAGCGGCCATGGCTCACGGGCCCAGCCGCTCTGCGGCATGTGGGATCTTCCCGGACCGGGGCACGAACCCGCGTCCCCTGCATCGGCAGGCGGACTCTCAACCACTGCGCCACCAGGGAAGCCCTCTGGCTGTCTCTTTTGCTCACCCTCTGTGGTCCGCTCATGAGGGGGCCCCAGTCTGGGGGGTGACATAGACCTGCCTGCTCACACTGAGTGGAGAGGGTAGCCCTACCCTCAGGACCTGTCTCAGAGGGAGATGCTACTCTGTCCTTAAGAACCCCACCTGACGGGAGAGATAGCACAGCAGGCAGCTGTAGCCACTTCCTAGAGCGTCTCCCACCCCCACCCCTCCAGACTGGCTCCTCCTTCTTCGCTGTGGCCCATCCCCTAATCTAAGGCCCTTGTCCTCCAGGGCCCTGCCCACACGCCTCTTGGGGCTCCCACTAACCTTCCTCCCCGCTTCCACCCTCCTCCCACCTGCCCTACCGTGACCCTGCCTTTGGTCATAGAAGCCCCAAGTCTCCTCGCCCTGATGGTTTGTTACTCAATAACTCTGTAACGGGAACTTCCTGCCCAGGATGTGCCTCCCCACCATGTGTGACTGGGTCCTTAAGAGAGCACCAGGGCACAGAGCCCCTCTTCCCCTCTGGGGCAACCTCCCTTTCGAGCCCCAGCCCTGGGCTGCCCACCTGGGCCCTGCTGTGTCAAGGTGAAAAGCTCCAACTCAGGTGGGTGCCCTGACCCAGACTAGGATCTCACCCCACCCCCAGCTGCAGACTGTGTGGGCAGCGGTGGAGGCAGGGCTACCGGGCTGCGGGGGGGGCGGGTAGGGAGGGCCTTGACTGCTTGGCCTCTACTCAGGGAGCAGCTCAAGTCCAGACCTCCCAGAGGCTCCGCAGCTCTGCCCAGAGCCAACTCCCACTGAGACTGGGAAGAACAGCTCTGAAGGTGAGGCGGGGAGGGGAGGGAGAGGAGGGGAGTGGGGAGAGGGAGGCACGTGCCAGAGCCTTAGGCGTTTATGTGAGTATGTGCACCGTTGAGATTTTTTAATTCACCTCTGGAGTTGCCCTGAGGAAAAGCACATCTGCAGGACCACTCTGGGCATCACTTTCCTCTTTGGTAAAATAGGATAACAATTACTGTAACTAACTTGCCAGGATTCTCTTGAGGACCCGACAAGACAACAGCTGTGCATGTAACAAGGGCACCTTATTATTAATGGGGAAACACACTCTGCTTTTAACCTTCAGTAGCTTCCAGTTGCCTGAAAAATCCAGATGACCTCTCGTGCTTCTTCCCAATAGAGGATGCTAGGAGTCTAAGTTCAATCTTTCCTGCCTGCCACCTCAAAATCCCTTGGAGAGAGAGGGGGACCCTCTACCGGAAGGGGACTGCTGAGGCCCAGCCCAAGGGCAGGCGGTTCTCAGAGAAATGGGGTGGGATGGGCAGACTTCTGTCAGGTTCCAGCTTCTTCACACTTCCAAGTCAGTGCCGCTTCCACTGCCTCCAGGAAGCCTTCTCTGACTGCACTGTGCTGACCCTTGGCCCTGCCTGCGTATCCCGCAGCTGCTCTCAGAGCACCCCCATGCTGAGCAAGGCCTGCCCTCTCTCAGCAAGCTGCTGAGCGCTACAGCTCGTCCAGACATAGGGGAACCCAGCTGCTTCCTAAGGGGTTGGGAGGAGAGGGAAGGAAAGGCTGGTGGAAGGGAACACGGGGTTTTTTTTCTTCAGTGATGTTTATGGTCACTATAAAATGCTCACTATAGAAACTGAGAATAAGCTTGAAAAGAAGGGGCAAAATGTCATCCGTAGTTCTCCATTCTATTAACATTTGGATGTACTTCCTTACCCAGGGGAACCCCCAGGGGTTTCACAGTGATTCCAGAACCCTCTGAAATGGGGTATGCACTCTGTGTCAAGTACGTACTTTGCCACGGGATTCATTGGGTGCCCAGGGCTCCAGGACCCAAAAGGTGAAGAGGCTGCTCTGGGGGTTCGGGGAGAGTCCATACACACCACACAGCCACATGCAAATAGACCTACACTGACCCGGAGGCAACACGTACACATACCTGACTGGGTGCACGAACACCACCACACACCTTCACACTGCTGGGGACGTTCTGTTCTCTCACCCAGACTCACTCCTGGCACCTGTACACGTATTGTTGACATACACATGCACACGCACTTCTTTGTACACACACCTCCCACCAGGACACACACTTGTTCACACTAATGTGTTCACTGTATGAATGCAGCCTGGTCTGGGAGAAATTTAGGAGAGGCTGCAGGAGGACAAGCTCATTTTACGGACGCTGCTGCCATCTACTGGCCATGCCTGACATTAGCACCCTTATTTGGTTCCTATTCCTTTCTCCTGTTCTGCTGTCCACTGGCCCAGACTTCTCCTCATCCCTGGAAATTGTGGACTGGAACTGGTTTCTGAAAGAGGGTCCTAAATGAGGGAGGCATTCTGTTGGGAGATACTGGGTGAGCATGGAGAACTATAACTGACACCACTCTTTATGTGTCAGGCACTGCTGTCCTTTAAAGCTATTACCGCCTTTAGTCTTTAAATCTATGGGCCTTATTGCAGTGCCTGGCACAAGAAAAGTCATAATAAATATTTCAATTGAATAATTTAAAACCTTGAAAGTGAGTTTCAAAAATTTTTTTTAATTAATTAATTTATTATTTTTGGCTGCCTTGGGTCATCGTTGCTGCACGCAGGCTTTCTCTAGTTGCAGTGAGTGGGGGCTACTCTTCGTTGCAGTATGTGGGCTTCTCATTGTGGTGGCTTCTCTTGTTACAGAGCACGGGCTCTAGACGCACAAGCTTCAGTAGTTGTGACACGTGGGCTCAGTAGTTGTGGCTCACGGGCTCTAGAGCACAGGCTCAGTAGTTGTGGCACATGGGCTTAGTTGCTCTGCGGCATGTGGGATCCTCCCGGACCAGGGCTCGAACCTGTGTCCCCTGCATTGGCAGGCGGATTCTTAACCACCACGCCACCAGGGAAGTCTGAAAGTGAGTATTTTTAACAAATGATGAGCTGGAGGCTCAGAGAGGGGAAGTGACTTGCCAAGCTCACACAGCAGCTTCCTCTGATAGTCAGGATGTTGCTCCAGAGAGAAAGAGAAGGAAGACACAGCAAAGTTGAAAATATTTACTAAGAACTGTAGGGGGCTGCCCTGGTGGTGCAGTGGTTAAGAATCCGCCTGCCAATGCAGCTGAGCAACGAAGCCTGTGCGCCACAACTACTGAGCCTGCACTCTAGTGCCCACGGGCCACAACTACTGAAGCCCGCGCACCTAAAGCCTGTGCTCCACAACGAGAAGCCACCACAGTGAGAAGCTGCGCACCACAAGGAAGAGTAGCCCCCGCTCGCCGCAACTAGAGAAAGCCCGTGCGCAGCAACGAAGACCCAATGCAGCCAAAAATAAATATATAAATAAATTTATATGAAAAAAAAGAACTGTAGGAAACCCAGCCCAGATCCCCACCCCCAGAGGACCAGGAGAAGCACCCAGAGGTGGAGGAGGTCAACCTGGAGGGATGATTTCCCCACCCAAGAAGGTTCCCCTACCCTGAGCTGCTGCCTCAAATTCATTCATTCAACTAATATTTAATGTGAACAGTGTGGCAGGATCTGTGCTCAGACTGAGGATAAGCAGTGAATAAACAGGTGAAAGTCTAGTCTTTCCCCTTGTACAGTGTGGGGCTCCAAAAGGGCCCCTTCCTTGATATTCCACTCCCATGGGCCCCTGGGACCCCTTTGAGATTCTCTTCACCATCCTGGTTGTACTGAGTGGGTGGAGAATGCAGAATGAGACCAGAAGGAGATGTGGGTCAGGGGTGGGAAGGGGTGGTTCAGCCTGGACGGTCCAGTACTGAGGTTGAGCAAAGACAGCCTGACACCTTGAGTCAGGCAGACCTAGTGTTACCGATCCAGGTTCGTCTGCCTGACACATGGCAAGCCAGACACTGAGATGCCGAAATTTGCAGCAGAGAAAGGGTTTGGGGTTTGTTCACGAGGCAGCCAAGTGAGGAGACAAGAGAACAAATCTCAGATCTGCCTCCCCAAAGGCAAGGGGTGGGGGATAAAGAAGCAGGGTCTTACATGTGTGGAAAGGTGGTCAGCAGTAGGGAAAGGGTGAGGTAATCAGGGTTCTGCACAGGTGTATCTGAGTGACGTGGCTTCTTTATAGGATGCATGTTCAACAACGGAGGTGCTTAGCATGATCTGAGGTGGAGTTTTTGGCCTCTGATGTCAAAAGGTCATTCATCAGACACCTGGGCAGGCCCAGTTTTAGGGTCAGCGGCCCCAACCAGTCTTAGCCAGCTTGCACTGGACAGGAGCTGATTCCAAATTCCTGCAAAACAATGTAAGCCCCCTGTTACGGTAGTGACCCATATGTCAGAGGTGTTGTCTCTGGGTCTGAGTCCTCTCTCTCTCTGTCTCCCACCCTCCATGCCCCAGCCTGGCTGTAAGAGGAGGGGCTTAGGATGTGTCCATCTAGACTGACCGCACATGGGTGATATCCGACTGACAGCACTGCAGGGACTCAGACAACAACTCTGTACTGACCAAAGGCCTTGGTGCCAAGCACAGTGCTGGCACTGTCTGGGGAGGCAAGGGCAGGCAGAGAAGGCTTCCTGGGGCTTATGGGCTTGGACCTCCAAGCCTGGAAAGCAAAGGAGGATTCAACTGATGGAACAGAGGATCCCTGAGTAGTCCTGGCTGGAGCAACCTAACTGTTAGTAGGTGGCCACACAGAAGGTACATTGAGTATGGGCTTAGTTACAGGTAGGAAGCTCTGGAAGATCTGGGTGAAAGCCTGACTGTGAGGCACGGGAGTGGGGTTGGGAGTGGAGGGGATTGGCTGGGAGACATGAACCCAGATCCTGCTCTGGCTCCAGAATTCCCAAATCTCCCATGGACACTTCATACTTGACCTTACCAGGCCTAGGGGTGGACTCACCATGGGGTTTATTTGTCAGTCAAGGCCTCACACTTGCATAGGCCCTAGGAAGGACCATGGCCTTGTGTTCACAAGGTCATATGTGTCCGTAAAATTGGCAAAAGTAAAATCCATGAACTTCAGATAGCCTCATCCACAAGAGGGCAGACAGCAGAAGTAAGAACTACAGTCCTGCAGGCTGTGGAACAAAAACCACATTCACAGAAAGATAGACAAGATGAAAAGGCAGAGGGCTATGTACCAGACGAAGGAATAAGATAAAACCCCAGAAAAACAACTAAATGAAGTGGAGATAGTCGACCTTCCAGCAAAAGAATTCAGAAGAATGATAGTGAAGATGATCCAGGACCTCGGAAAAAGAACGGAGGCAAAGATCGAGAAGATGCAAGAAATGTTTAACAAAGACCTAGAAGAATTAAAGAACAAACAAACAGAGATGAACAATACAGTAATTGAAATGAAAACTACTCTAGAAGGAATCAATAGCAGAATAATAGAGGAAGAAGAACAGATAAGTGACCTGGAAGACAGAATGGTGGAATTCACTGCTGCGGAACAGAATAAAGAAAAAGGAATGAAAAGAAATGAAGACAGCCTAAGAGACCTCTGGGACAACATTAAACGCAACAACATTGGCATTATAGGGGTCCCAGAAGGAGAAGAGAGAGAGAAAGGACCCGAGAAAATATTTGAAGAGATTATAGACGAAAACTTCCCTAACATGGGACAGGAAATAGCCACCCAAGTCCAGGAAGCGCAGAGTCCCATACAGGATAAACCCAAGGAGAAACACGCTGAGACACATAGTAATCAAATTGGAAAAAATTAAAGGCCAAGAAAAATTATTGAAAGCAGCAAGGGAAAAACGACAAATAACATACAAGGGAATTCCCATAAGGTTAACAGCTGATTTCTCAGCAGAAACTCTACAAGCCAGAAGGGAGTGGCATGATATACTTAAAGTGATGAAAGGGAAGAACCTACAACCAAGATTACCCAGCAAGGATCTCATTAAGATTCTATCGAGAAATCAAAAGCTTTACACACAAGCAAAAGCTAAGATAATTCAGCACCACCAAACCAGCTCTACAACAAATGCTAAAGGAACTTCTCTAAGTGGGAAACACAAGAGAAGAAAAGGACCTACAAAAACAAACCCCAAACAATTAAGAAAATGGTAATAGGAACATACATATCAATGATTACCTTAAACGCGAATGGATTAAATGCTCCAACCAAAAGACACAGGCTTGCTGAATGGATAGAAAAGCAAGACCCATATATATGCTGACTACAAGAGACCCACTTCCAATCTAGGGACACAGTCAGACTGAAAGTGAGGGGAGGGAAAAAGATATTCCATGCAAATGCAAATCAAAAGAAAGCTGGAGGGCTTCCCTGGTGGCGCAGTGGTTTAGAATCTGCCTGCCAATGCAGGGGACATGGGTTGGAGCCCTGGTCTGGGAAGATCCCACATGCCACGGAGCGACTGGGCCCGTGAGCCACAACGACTGAGCCTGTGTGTCTGGAGCCTGTGCTCTGCAACAAGAGAGGCCACGACAGTGAGAGGCCTGTGCACGGCGATGAAGAGTGGCGCCCGCTCGCCACAACTAGAGAAAGCCCTCGCACAGAAACGAAGACCCAACAGAGCCAAAAATATAAATAAATTAATTAATTAAAAAAAAAAGAAAGCTGGAGTAGCAATACTCATATCACATAAAATAGACTTTAAAATAAAGAATGTTACAAGAGACAAGGAAGGACATGACATAATGATCAAGGGATCAATCCAAGAAGAAGATATAACAATTATAAATATA
>NW_020175402.1:6384272-6395928 GCF_003031525.2 Neophocaena asiaeorientalis asiaeorientalis
TTGAGGAAACACTCTCACTTACCATTGTAACAAAAGAATAAAATACCTAGGAATAAACCTACCTAAGGAGACAAAAGACCTGTATGCAGAAAACTATGAGACACTGATGAAAGTAATTAAAGATGATACAAAACAGATGGAGAGATATACCATGTTCTTGGATTGTAAGAATTAATATTGTGAAAATGACTATACTACCCAAAGCAATCTACAGATTCAATGCAATCCCTATCAAATTACCAGTGGCATTTTTTTTTTACAGAACTAGAACAAAAAATCGTAAAATTTGTATGGAGACAAAAAAGACCCCGAAGAGCCAAAGCAATACTGAGAGAAGAAATTGGAGCTGGAGAAATCAGACTCCCTGACTTCAGACTATAGTACAAAGCTACAATAATCAAGACAATATGGTACTGGCACAAGAACAGAAATATAGATCAATGGAACAGGATAGAAAGCCCAGAGATAAACCCATGCACCTATGGTTAACTAATCTATGACAAAGGAGGCAAGGATATACAATGGAGAAAAGACAGTCTCTTCAATAAGTGGTGCTGGAAAAACTGGACAGCTACATGTAAAAGAATGAAATTAGAACACTCCCTAACACCATACACAAAAATAAACCCAAAATGGATTAGAGACCTAAATGTAAGCCCGGAAGCTATAAAACTCTTAGAGGAAAACATAGGAAGAACACTCTATGACATAAATCACAGCAAGATCTTCTTTGATCCACTTCCTAGAGTAATGGAAATAAAAACAAAAATAAACAAATAGGACCTATTGAAACTTAAAATCTTTTGCACAGCAAAGGGAACTACAAACAAGATGAAAAGACAACCCTCAGAATGGGAGAAAATATTTGCAAGCGAATCAACGGACAAAGGATTAATTTCCAAAATATATAAACAGCTCATGCAGCTCAATACTAAAAAAACAAACAACCCAATCCAAAAATAGAAGAAGACCTAAAAAAACATTTCTCCAAAGACATACAGATGGCCAAGAAGCACATGAAAAGCTGCTCAACATCTCTAATTATTAGAGAAATACAAATAAAAACTACAATGAGGTATCACCTCACACCAGTTAGAATGGGCATCATCAGAAGATCTACAAACAACAAATGCTGGAGAGGGTGTGGAGAAAAGGGAACCCTCTTGCACTGTTGGCGGGAATGTAAATTGATACAGGCACTATGGAGAACAGTCTGGAGGTTCCTTAAAGAACTAAAAATAGAATTACCATATGACCCAGCAATCCCACTACTGGGCATATACCCTGAGAAGACCATAATTCAAAAAGACACATGCACCCCACTGTTCATTGCAGCACTATTTACAATCGCCAGGTCATAGAAGCAACCTAAATGCCCACCGACAGACGAATGGGTAAAGAAGATGTGGTACGTATATACAATGGAATATTACTCAGCCATCAAAAGGAACGAAATTGGGTTATTTGTAGAGATGTGGATTAGTCTAGAGACTGTCATACAGAGTGAAGTACGTCAGAAAGAGAAAAACAAATCTTGTATAGTAACGCATATATGTGGAACCTAGAAAAATGGTACAGATGAACCGGGTTGCAGGGCAGGAATTGAGACACAGATGTGGAGAGCAAACGTATAGACACCAAGGGGGGAAAGCCGTGGGGGGTGGTGGTGGTGGTGGTGTGATGAATTGGGAGATTGGAATTGACATGTATACACTAATATGTATAAAATGGATAACTAATAAGAACCTGCTTTATAAAAAAAATAAATAAAATAAAATTCAAAAAAAAGAATTACATGAACTTCAATTGGTTGGGACCACTGCATCTTTCCACTCTGACTTTCTCTCCTTCCCACTTGTGTCCTCTGACCTTGAGTGGCTACAGGTATTTTTTATTCTTTTTTGTTTTTTTGGTGTTGTTTTGCATGATATATATTTTTTGTAATCAATTTTTTAATTGAAGTATAGTTGATTTACAATGTGTTAAATTCTGCTATACAGCAAAGTGATTCAGTTATACATATCTTGATATATATTAATATATTCTTTTTTAAAATATTCTTTTCTATTTTGGTTTATCATAAGATATTGAATATAGTTCTCCATTTTTTATTCTTATCTTTACATTTGTTTTTAGACAGGCCTCCAAATAATCTTTAGGCTCCAGAATCCTAGACCTGCCCACTGAGTCCTGAGTTTACCCAACTGTAAAGATAGAGTAAAGGCTGTGAAGGGTCTTTACAGGAGTAAAGATGATCTCTTTTAATCCTCTCAAAGGCACTGAGAGGAACACCACAACCTCCTGCCTCAGAGCTGACCCCCATGCGCCCAAAGCAGCCGCCCTATGACAGGTTCAGCCCCTGGCGCTGGTCCCCTTCAGCGGCCTGGGCGGCTGAGCTCTACGCCACCCCCAGCGGCTCTATGACCGCAAGGTGGCGGCAGACACCACCTTTCCTTCTCCATGAAGCCTGCGCCTTCCAGATTCCTGGCCCCAAACAGCCAGAATCTCAGCCTTCCCACCAAACACCTCCATCAGCTCTTTCCTGCCCTCTCAGGAAACGGGGAGTGCTGCCTTCAAGTCCTGGCCTTGCCACTGGCTGTGTGATCGCAAGTAGTCACTTCACCTCACCCAGATAAAATAGGGGGATCTCATGGGGACAGGTTAGTGAAGTACCTGGCAGATATATAAAAAGCCAATCATTGGCAACCACTGCTGTTTGAATAGGGGCTTCTGGAGATGACACCTTCCCTGGCAAGGGGTTCTCCTGGCGGGATTGGCCCCCTCCCCACACTAGCAAACCTGGGCAGCAGGGCCTTCAGAGACCTTCGGTGTTTATTGGTGGGCACCCTCTGTGCCCACACATGCGTCCCTCCCTGGACTGGGGCATCTGACTCGGCTTTTTCTCCATCCTTACCTATCCCCATCTCTCCCTTGGAGGGGGCTCTGCAGCGTCTTGCCCACCTTGATGTCATCCTGGGGCTCTTCCCCAGGCTTCAAATGGATCCTCCTGGGGAGGGTTCCTTGAACCACTTCTCACCAGTTCTCTCTCTCTCCACCTCAGATGTCCCCCAAGTGACTGCCACACCCCAGCCAGCACATGGCTGTCTTTACCTCAAAGCCTCCCTGGCTGATCCCCAAATGTCAGTATCTGCCCTCTCCCCCACCACCTGCCCTGCTCTTTTTTTAAAACAAATATTTATTTATTTATTTGGCTGCGCCGGGTCTTAGTTGTGGCATGCAGGATCTTAGTTTACCGACCAGGGATCGAACCCAGGCCCCCTGCATTAGGAGCGCAAAGTCTTAGCCACTGGACCACCAAGAAAGTCCCACCTGCCCTGGTCTTAACCTGGCATTCAAGGCCTTCCACTATGTGGTCGCACAATTCACTCTGTGCTCCAAATATACCAGACCATTTTCTGTTCCCAAAGTACACCTTCACTATTCGACTTCCAGGCCTTTGTGCAGGCTGTCCCTCCCCCTGGAATGCCCTCTTCCATTTCCATATAGAAAATTCATCCTTAAAAGTCTAGCTGGAAGGTCACCTTTCCCAGGCAATCTTCCCTAATCCCTCAGATGGGATCCTTTTTCTTTTCTGGGCTCTGGGTATACAGTTGCTTTAGGGCCTTCATCACAGGAGGCCGTGAATCACAACAGGAACATCCATTATGTATGGAGAGCAACTTTCAGTTTACAAATGGCAACCCCGTCTAATACCCTAGAGCCATGATGTCCTGGAGTCAGGAAAGTGAGGTAATGGCCGGATGAGTGCCATTACCTCATTTGACTGTTGAGGAGACAGGCTAGGAGAGAAATATGACTGGCCAGGTCATACACCCACCCTGTGAATGGTGGAGTCAGGATTCAAACCTGCAGCAGATTCCAGCCACATCCCCTGCCTCAGGCCTGAGCTTTCCACTCTGTCTCCATCATTCCTTGTGGCCTGGTCTTGTGACACCCTTCCCCAGTTAGACTGGGTACTGGTCAGTTCTGAATAATGTGTTCAATTAAGTTTTGTTGAAGGAACAGATGCTCCCATATTGGCCCTGCCCCATACCCTGGCCTCATTATCACCCAACCCAAAACCCAATCAGGGCTGATGGCAGAGCCCAGGCTCTGGCAGGATAGGGAGTTGGCTGGAGGCCCAGGCAATGCAGGAGGAGGGGGAGACACAAACAGTTTCTTTCCCCCAAGCTTATCAGTCCCCCACAGGCCCCAGGCAAACTCAGTGCTCAGCCTGGGGAAGAGATCTGCCCCCCACCTGTAACCTTCATGCCTTCTATTACGAGCTGTGTGACCTTGGCTGTCGCTTCTGCTCTCAGACCCTCTTTAGAACACTTTTGGCTGTAAGGATTCAATGGGATCAAATGAGAGAATGCACATAAAATAATAGTGATCGCCTCCTCTGGAGGCCTCCCCCACAGGGATCATCTCAGGGAACAAATTAACTCCCTGAGTCAGGGGAGGGAGGTGGAGACTTCACAGGCAGGGGCAGTGGGGCAGGGGGCCAGGAGTCCAGGCAGTGACAGCACCCAGCCAGCCATCGCACCCCCACACAAGTGCACAAGTCACCTCAGCAAGAAACCCAGGCTGTCTAGGCAGAGAGGGCCCTGGGCAGGGCAGACTTCTCTAGGGCCCCAGGGCCTGGTGGGAGGCGGGGCCGGGGTAGGGGTGGGGGCCCAGTTTATATGACACAGAGAGAGGCAAACACAGAGTCACACCCTCTGTGCAAACTCACCAACAAGGGCACACTGTCACACCCATAAATGCACCCCGCCCCCAACACACAGAGATGAGAGACACACACAAGGTCAAGATCACAAGCACACTCCCACGTAGACGTCCCACGCACGAACTCGGAAACACAGAGGCCTCCCCCACCACACACGCATTCCCAGGCCCACACAGTTATCAGGCCAGGGCAGGCGCTGGCGTTGCTGAGTCACCCCCAAGCAGCTCCTGCCTAGCAGAGGAGGAGCCAAGTGCCAGCCCCAATCCGGGAGGGGGCGGGGCCTGCGGCAGCTACTTAGAATAGCCTAGTCTGGGCCGCTGCGGGATTCTCCTCGCCCGGCTCCTTCGATTGAGGAGCAGAGCAGAGGGGGGTGTAGGGGGAGGAAACCCCTTTTGCCGAGGCTAGACAAGGCATTCACAGCCTGCTTTCTCCCAGGTGAATGAACACATGTGGGAGCAATTAAAAACTAACATTGGCTCCATCCGGGTATTTGCTTATGTATTTTCACATACTCTCATTTAATTTTCGAAACAGTTCTATATGAAGTTGGGGCTATTATTAATCCAGAGGGAAAGTGATTTGCCCAGAGGTACGAAGCTGGTAAGATGAAGAGCCTAGACTCGATTGCCTCCAAATCCCAAACTCGTAACACTGGGCAATATCACCTGGTGGGCAGGTGAGAATGTGGACAAGTGAAAGGTGCCTCAGTAGGCTTGGGAACCTGGGTGTGTGTGTCAGCTTTCCCTGTGGGGTCCACTGGGCGAAGGACTGAAAGGGTCTCAAGTGTCCAGATTTCTGGTTAAAGGAACTAGAGATTCTGTGGTGCATTGGAGCCTGTGCACCTTTATCAGAAAGCATCCCCTAGATCTAGGGGCTCAGACCCTTCTCTGCTAGACTGTGAGCCTCTTGAAGGCAGGGACCAGGGCCCTGAAAACTAAAACAAGACTTGGCTCAGAGGAGGCTTCAGTGAATTTGGGGGAGCAAACCATGAATTTATAACTTTGATATAACGTTAACATCAATAATCATAATAAAGGCTAACACTTTTTGGATGCTTACCCTGAGACTGGCACTGTTCTTAGTACTTTACATGGATTATTTCATTTAACAACACAGCTTGTAAGTAGCAGTGTTGGGTTCTGAGACTAAGGCAGTCTGATTCCAGAGTCCATCTAATAGGAAGACCACTGAAGTCATAGGAAGTCACTAGTCCTCAGTGAGCTTCAGTATGCTCCATTTGCCCCCAGAAGTGATTAGCTCTCCATGGCTCTCCAACCTGAAATATCCTATGATTTTATGATTCTTTGATTCCTCAACATGGAAGAGGGATTAAGTTTGTTCTCTGTGGGCAGGACTCCTAAAGGGCAGAGCTGGCCTTAATTTTAGGCAGAGCTTTTGAAGTCTCAGGACGTTTTTAAAATGAAGGCGGCCTGACTGGTAGGTGGTGAGCTTCCTGTCATTGGAAGTATGTGAGAACAGGTCTGAAATGAGGTAAAGAGGGGAGGGGACTTGGACCAGTGACTATGTAAGCCCCTTCCAGCGCTGATGGGATGGACAATCAGGAGGGGGAAAGTCTCTGAGAAGAGTGGCAAGATGGGGATGAAGGGAGAACCCACATTTACTGAACGCCACCAACTGTGTGACAGACCTGCCCTTGACACTTAACATATATCGCTAATTCTTAGGAAAACATTGTAAGATTTATAGTTGAGGAAATTCAGATTCAGAGAAGTGACTCGCTAGAGGTCACACAGGTGGGACAGGCCACCAAGGGGTCCTCGCCAGGGTCACTTTCCTAGGTCCCTTATGACCAACTCCCTATCTCCTTTCCAGCCTTAAGGGTAGCACCACGTGGCAAATTGCACCATACTTTCGCCATATGACGTCAGACACCACACCAGCCAATCCAGCAGCTCTCTGCCCGACCCTCCCCAGACCCAAAGGGTCAGCACCCTGCCGCCCAGAGCTAGGCGTCCGGTCTGGCCGCACCTGCAGCCCCCGCCCCTTCCCGGTTGCGACGCTCACAGTGCCTGGCTCTTTCCCCCACGCCGCCCCGCTGACTGGCAGTTGCCCGCGCCAATCAGAAGGCGCCCCGGGTCGGGGGCGGGGCCTCAAGCCGGAGTTGCCCTGTCAGTGCAGGTGGAGGCCCCCGGCGGGGCAAAGTGGCAGGAACCTCTTAAAGGGCGAGAGTGGCGGAGGGCGAGAACGCGGCCCGGCCCGGCCCAGCCAGGTCTCCGCCCCATCTGGCCCAGGTGAGCCCGGACCGCCTGGGGCCGACCCCGGGAGGGACGGGGTGAGAGACGGATGGACCCACTCCCTAGGGCCCGGGCCGTCCCGCGGGTGGGGAGAGATCTGGTGCTAGGGGTCGGGATCGGGGGCTCTAGGAGTCCCGGGTTCCAAGTTCCGAACTGGGGGTCCAGAGGGGCCTGGGCGTCTCGAAGTTCGGAGTGCGGGGAGGGGCAGGGGCGACGGGAAGCGGGTCCGAGAGCTCGCGTCCGGAGATGGACTCTTGGCGCTGGCGGTCCCAACCGGTCCCGGGCTTGTCTGGGTCGGGGGTCCCGGGTTAGGTGCCGGCGGGCGTGTCTCTAAGGAGTGCTGCAGCCCAGCCCTCCCCCCCAACCCCGCCCTGTCGGGCCCCGAGTGCTCCTGCCGGGCCAGCTGCAGCGCCGGCGGAGCGGGCGGGCGGGCGGCGTGCAGCGGGAGGGGGCACCCGGGCCCAGGGCCCCTCCGGCCCTTACGTAACTGACTTTGAGTTTCCGGACTGAGGAACCCGTGAGCTGGGGCGCAGGCTCTGCCCTCCAGGGTGGCTCTCCGGTCGCCGCCCTGGACGCACACGCTCCCTTCCAGGCTTGGTCTAGGAGACTTCTCTCTGTCTCCAGTCGGCCGGGTCTCTCTGTCGTCCTCTGGTTCCTGCTTGCCCGCGGTTCCCTGTGTCTCTTATCTCCTCTGTGTGGCCCAGTCTCTCCCTGTCCCTGTCCTCTGTCTTTCTCCGAGAGTTTTCTGCCCTCGCCTACACTTTCCTATCCTACCCCCAAAGAGAGACCCCGCCTCTTTGGGGGTAGGATAGGACTTCTCCCCTCCAGCAAATTGAGGGCCGGGACTTGTCCAGATCGACCTCAGCCCTAGCTTGCCCCAGAAGGCGGGAGGGGAGGACTACCCCGTGGGACTGGGGGAGGTTACTCCGAGGCCCACAGCTTCTTCTGGGAGGGAGTGGCTGAATGTGACACCCTTAAATTCCCGGATTAGGGCTGAAGGCAGACCCCTCTCTGCTTCTGGAGTCATTTTCTCCAGGAGGAGGCTTGGGGAGAGCCTGACCTGGGCTTGGGCTTAGGGAAGCTGGGAGTCCCTGTGAGAACTGCCTGGTGTCAGGTCAGGCTAGATGCTCAGCTACTGAAGGGAAGAGGGTGGGGCCGGGGAGGGGCCAGAGCACTGGCACAGTGCCCCTGATGTTACTGCATGCTCCCAACTTCACCCCAGTTACAGGCCTGGGGACTGGCGTGGGCAGGCGATCAACAGGAGGACGCCAGAGGACTTTTGCATGGGGGGCGGGGGAGGGTGGAGATAGAAGTGACAGATTCTCAGGTCTAAGGAGCACTTACTGGGATCACTCCCTGCTTTCAGGTCCCTTCTGAGTGTCAGAGAGACAGACACCTCAGAAATAACTCCCATACTGGCTGCTGTCCGGTGCATGTAAACAAGGTGTACCTGCTGCTGTCGGGTGCATGTAAACAAGGTGTTAATAGCAGCTATGAGGTGGTAATTGTTAATTCTGCCTAGGATGGGGGAGGAGAGACTTTGCAGAGGGGGTGGAAGTTTTGGGAAGAAGGGCATCCAGAAGCTGTAGGGAGCAGAGAGGAGGGACAGAAGGGGACTTCTGGCACCCTGTAGGCTTTACATGCAGCAGAACTGGGTTTGAATCCTGGTCCTGTCACTTCCTTGCTGTGTGACCTTGCATGAATCACTTCACCTCTCTGAGCCCCAGGTTCCTCCTAATGCCTCCAGATCTTACAGGCATTAGCAGAATCAAATGAGGCAAAGCATGTGCAGTGACCAGAATGGTAACTGTTCTGGGAACAGGCCAACAGGGGTGTTTTAAGAAAGGAATAGAGTGAGGAAGCCCTGAGGTTTCCTCTGGGTATATAGGAGAGACAGGCAGAGCCTGCCAGTTCCTAGCAATGTGGGATGCAGGAGGAGTGCCTGGGTGTGTGGGTGACACGCATGTGTTTCCTGCTCAGCCCATCCCTGAACTGCCTAGACCAGGCTGGCCTCCCTCCTGAAGGCCCCAGGTGCCAATCGAAGCTCCCAGGCTGCCCCACTCCCTAGGCCAGTGGGGGTGGGGCCCCTAGCAAGGCAAGGCCAGCACCCCCTTTGCAGAGTGGACCCTGGCAGGGAGCCTGGCTGACTCTGCTGGGCAGGAACCTCCCAGCCTGGCTGGGAAGATGCTGATACAGTACAGGCCTCTGGAGGCGAAGAGCTCTGCTGGCTGGAGTTGGGTACAGCTGATAGGACCTGAGACAGAAGCGGGCTGTGGTGGAAGTGAGGCAGGGAGATGCAAGAAGAGACCTCTGGAGGGGGAGCCTGAGCAGAGCTGTGGAACCAAAGAGTAATTTCATGTGGTTATTCCCTAAGCCTTTCCTGAGCACCTACTGTATGACATATATGGGTCAGCTGGTCAAAGAGCTGAAAGGATACCCATGAAAGACTCACCATAGAGGTCATGGTGGCCTGAGATTTGTTGGGGATTTGCAGAGTGGACCTTTATTATAGTCCCCGGGGGATGGGGCATTCAGAATTTCCCCGGGGCCTAAGATTTATATTAATGGGGCAGGATTCCACTCCCTGATAGTCTGTGGGCAGTCACTTTTCTCCCTGGGTCTCAGTTTCTCTTTCTGTGAAATGAGAAGGCCAGATGAGCCTAGAGTCTCTAAGGATCTTCCGGCGCCTGTTACTACAGCCTCCGGGACCTGGTTTGGGACTACCCCCACCCCACATGAGGGGAGGGGGAGAGAATGGGGTAAGGGCAAGGTTGAGTGTGTTGGGCCCCCAAGTCCTGTTCTTGGCCTGTGTTCTCGAATCACAGTTGGAACTGCAGCCGCTCGAGCACTTACAGAGTGCATGGCGCTCTGTGCCAAGCCTTTAATATGCAACATTACGTATTCCTCATAATTCTTACATCCTCGTGAGGGAATAGGTATTATCCTTATTTCACAGGAGTTCAGGGAGTGAATTGACTTGACCAAAGTCACACAGCTAGGAAGTGGCTGGATTCTAAGCCAGGTCTGTCTGCCTCCAAAGCCCAGACTCAGCTAAAAGGGGGAGACTCCACCCCATAGGTACTGAGGTGCCCACATTGCTTAGCCCTTACCTGCAGAACCTGCCTGACCCCTGCTGGGTGAGCTCAGAGCTCTGGGCTGTTCAGGCTGGGGAGGTGGGGGACAGGCTCTGTGGGTGCCCACTGGTTCCAGTAAGGGGGGAAAGAAGCAGAAGGAGCAACTTGGGGGTCAGGGCCTCACAGGGAGTTTCTCCAGAGGGCCAGCCCCACCTGCCTATGCTCAGTGCAAGAGCTGGGCACTGAAAGGCAGCCCTGGGTATGTGGCCAATTTGGACCTCACTTTCTCCATCTGTAAAGCATGGGTTTAGAGTAGTTGAGTACAGACATTCCTTGGCCTGTGGGTGAGTGGCTAAGTTTGGTGATGGGGTCGAGGGTTAGAGGAGGGGTTGGGTAGTAGTGGCTGAGCCTGCGGAGGGAGAATTTGGGTCAGGAACAGCTTGGATCCTGGGCTGGCTGTTTGACAGCAACTATTTTAGATGAAGGGACTGAGGTTGGAGAGGTTCAAAGGCTTGTCTGGGGCTGGACAGCTAGTATGGCAGAGACTGAAGGGCAAAATGGATGGGAAGACCTAGAGAACAACATCCAGGCAGATGCCAGTTGGAATCCTGGCTTGACCACTTAACTAGTCTTGGAGATGTGAAGTGAGCGGCCAAGAACACACAGAGAGGAGTCCCTTCACCTCACTGTCCTCATCTGTAAAATGGGAAGAGTAATAATTTTGCCTTTGTCCACTTCCGGGGTCATTGTGAAGGTCAAAGGAGATGTGGCATTTGTGGGATCAGGTGAGAATGTGGGTGCTGGTTATTTTTCAGTCCAAAGCTGCACTTCTGGGTGTGTGTTTGTGGGGAGGGAGCATTTCTGACAGCAGTGCTGCTGAGATGCTTTACCCTGGGGTGATGCACTGGAGAACAACCCTAAGAATGTCACCACTATTTATTGAGTAATTTGTTACCATACACCAGGCACTGGGCTCAGAGCTTCACCTCTCGCTGTCTCCTTTAGTCTCTACCTTCTCAGGTAGATGGTGGCCTGACCCACACCAGATCTCTCTGAAACCCATGCTTACAGCTCCCTGTGATAACAGTAGCTAAGATTTATGAAGTTTGCTGTGTTACTGTGTGCCAAGCATTGTTCAAAATGTTTTACATATATTAACTTACTTAATCTTCACAACAACCCTGGAGGTGGGTACTAATACGTTCTGCATTTTACAGATGAAAATCTGAGACACAGAGAAGTCAAGAAATAGGCCCAATGTCACCAAGCTAGTACATTGTAGAGCCAGGGTATGACCCCGAGTTCTCAAGTCTCCTCCTTGAAGCACTCACCACGGTTGTAATTCAATTATTATTTATGAGATTGCTTCCTCACTGACTGTAGGGTTCCATGAGGGCAGGGACCAACACCTGGCACACAGTAGGTACTCAGCTAATGTTTGTCTGCAGGGATCCTGCTGCCTCCAGTGGGCTGGGCCCATGGAGACCCGATGAGCTCAGGGTAGATTATCAGATTATCAGACTGCTGACTAAGACGGTATCTGCCCCAAAGAGCCCCGGAGGCAGAGGGAAGGGCAGGGTTCCCCCCCCCCCCCCCCC
>NW_020175402.1:6395973-6434483 GCF_003031525.2 Neophocaena asiaeorientalis asiaeorientalis
CCCCCCCCCCCCCCGGGCCCAGGCTCAGGCCAAAGAGGGGCCCCAAAGACTTGTTTGTTGGCTGTGCTTGTATCTCACTGCTGTCCTTTGCTTCCATGTGCCACTGCGGCGATGACTCCACGGCTTCTCCCCCAATGGCTGCGTGACCCCATGGCTGCTTCTGGGTGAGTACTGGTTTGGCTAAGTAACTGCCACATGGGCTTTATTCTAATGCGCGTCCTGTGGCTCTGAGGCCACTGGGAGGTGTAGAGGGAGTCCCGGGGTGGGGGAGGAAGAGCTGAGGGAAAATCCTAACTCTGAAGTTAGGATCCTATCACAACCAGCTGACTTCTTTCCAGACTCCTGACACACTGATGCAGTGATTTTTGCATCTGGTTTTAGCCACTGATGGGTGGCTCTTTGCGTCTCCATTTTGCATCTGTAAAGTGGGAATATTAACACCTACCTGACACAAGTATGTTTATTCTTTTATTCTCGTAAGCCCCACGAGGGCCGGGATGTTTATTCACCTGTGCACTGCTGTATCCCAGCACCGAGGATAGAGTGGCTCATAGTAGGTACGCAATGAATATTTCTGAATGAAAGAAAATATTAATTCAGCATCACTATGCACCCGTCATTGTGCTGTGTATTGGATTAAATGGCTAATGCATATGAAGTGCCCAGCCTTAGAGGGGCTCAGTGAGCATGAGTCCCCTCTTTGCTCCCCAGATTGTGCATTCCTTGGGGGCCAGGTCTCTGTTAAGTGAGTTCTGGGTCCTCCGAACTGAGTGTGGGATCAAGTACCAAGGAGGCATCAGTCAGCAGAGAGAGGGGCCTAGGCAGCGAGACTCAGGGCCTCTGCTTAGGCCTGGGGAAGGAGTGGCAGAGCCTCTGGATTTCATCAGAAGGGTGGGTCAGCTGGGGAGGTCTGGGGCTGAAGGAGGGAGGGATGAGGAGGAGGGACTCTGCCTCCTAGGACTGCCACTTTCCTAGCTGTGTGATCTTGGATAAGTCACTAACCTCTCTGAGTCTTGGAGACCTCATCTGCGACATGCATATCATAGCACTTGCCCCACACGGGCGTGGGAAGGAGCCAGTGAGAAGTGCGGGGCACAGGGCCCTGCTTGGTAGCTGTTGGTTTTCTCCCAGGCCTGGGCTCATTCTGGGAGAGGACTAAGTAAAGTGTTCCTCTTTTTGGCTCCTTTCTCCTACTTTTAACTTCCCACCTGGGTGGAACTAGACTCTAGGAGTCAGGAACCCCAGACTCCCCAGCAGGCTGGCCAGGGCCCAGGGATAAGGGCTGGCTTCTGCCCAGTGTGGAAGTAGCTGAGTGGAGGTCCCAGCTCTGCCATTTTTTGCTGTGTGACTTGGTTCAGTAAACCACCTTCTCTGGGCCTCAGTTACCTCACCTGTAAAATAGGGTTAATAAAGCATACTTCCCTTGAAGGATTATTCAGTGAGCAAATGGGTGGAGTAGGAATCATCATCACTATTACTATTTGGCCCTGGCTGAGGAGGCTCCAGGGAGGGCCCTGGAGAATTGCATCCCACCTTGGCCGAGGGATCCTGAGACTCTCTAGTCATCATATGTACTATTGCCACTTATTGGATATTTTTCATATGCTGGGCTGGTTGTTTTGTTATTTTAGACACATTATCTCATCTAGTCCTCCCAGTGACCCTATGAGGTAGGCATTATGGCCTCAACTTTATGGATGAGGGAATTGGTGCAGAGTAAATCAAGTGAGTTACCCAGAGTCACATGGTTATTTAGGGGTGGAGCTGGGGCTCAGACCCAAATCTGCTCACCCTAAGGCCGCAATTATTAGTGTGAAACCCTCTCACTTCCCCAAAGGAGGCAGAGGCTGGGTCTGGGTCTTCTCTGTCCATCTCCATTGCCCAGCACAGTACTGGTGGGGGCTGCTGGGCTGTTTGCTGAATATATAGATACACACACACTCACATACGTGCATGCGCGCGCGCACACACGCACACACACACGCACACACACACACACACACACGCACAGTACCCCCACCCAGCCTGGTGCTCCAAGAGTTTTCAAGAAAGAAGAGAACAGAAAGCAGGAGAAGGCCTGCCAGTGTAGTTGTTGAGAGTCAGACAGACCTGGCTTTGAATCCTGCATCTATCGCTTACTAGTTGTGTGACCTTGGGCAAGACATTTAACCTCGTAGAGACTTAGCTTGGCTTATCTGTAAAATGGGGATAGAAAAAGAAACTACCTGCCTCTTAAGAGTTCTTATGAGGATTACATAATACACATAAGGCACATGGTGAGTACTCAATGATAGTAATTACTGTTATTATAATTATGAGTATTATTTTGGGATTACAAAGATATCCCTCTTGAGACAATGGAGACCAGGCCTGGGAGGAACCCGCTGGGGACAGGCAGGTAGTAACCAATCTAACAGGTTCTGAAAGTCACCTGCATATAGGGAGGGAGGAGGCCTCTTGGAAGTAGGAATGTACCTCCCTTTCCTAGCCATCTGCTTTCATTCATACCCACTCTGTGCCAGGCCCTGTGCTGGGCATGGGGCACAGAGGTGAATCTGTGTCACCTCTGCCCCCAACTGCCTCCTCGCCTGGGAGCTCAGAGTCTGGTTGGGGAGGAGGACACAGAAACTACCAACTCCACCTTTGATTGAAGCACTAAAGTGTGAACTGTGAACATCTCCTCAGGCAAAGACCAGGAGAAAGGGCATTCCTAGTGGAAGGAACTGCTTTGCCAAGGTACTGAGCCGTGACCTGCACTTGGGGGGATGCGGCTGGAGAGACAGGCTCAGGGGAGTTAGGGAACTTGGCCCAGAGGCCATGGGGGACCATTGGGTATGAAGCAGGGGAATGGCGTGGCCAGGCTTTTATTTCGGAAGGATCACCTTGTGTGGAGGACAGAGAGGAGGGAAGGGGCAGGGGCAACTCTCCAGGTGAGTGATGCTGAGGCATAGGGCCTGGGGCTGAGCCACGGAATGGGGAGCAGCGGGGGGTTGTGAGCTCTGTCCAGGAGGCAGAGCCAGCAGGGCGAGCTGAACTGCAGTGGGCAGGGTGAGGTCTTAGGTCTGGGGGCGATGGGGCCTGCTGGGGTCTCTGGCTGAGGGACACAGCTGGGTCAGGGGGTAAAAGCCACTTGTCTGCTCCTTGCCACCTTCTGCCTCAGTTTCCCTAGGGCCCATGCCCCCTACTTCTGCCTTGGGGGTCCCTTGTGGTGAACCTGGTAGGTCTAGCAGGGAAGACAGCTCTTTGGGGTGGAGGCTGGACAGGGGCTGTGAGGTGCAGACAAGCCTTGGGTTCTAGCCCTGCCAGTGTCACTGAATGTCTGTGTGGCCCCTGGACGTCACTCCCTCTCTTGCCCTGTTGTCCGCGCCTTGAGAGAGAGGACAAGAAAACCTGTTTTGCCTTCCTCAAAGTTTCAGTGATAAAATACAAGTATAGACAACATACATCTATTGAGCATGGACTGTGTACTAGGTTCTGGGGGCACAAAGATGACTCGGAGGGGGTTCTTGCCCTTCAGGAAGCATGAAGCACTTCAGAGCGAGCCCAGCCCAGCAGGTGCTTAACTCTAGGCCTCAGGGGAAGAGACAGCTAAGCTGGGACTTGAAGGATGAATAACAGCTCTCTAGGTGGGCAGTGGAGGGAACAGATTTCTAGGCATAGGCAAGAGCGTGTGTGAAGGCTTGAACCTACACGATGTGCTTGGGTCCTAAGTACGTAGTTTGGTATGGCCGGAGCAAAAAGGGAGAGGTAGGTGGTGATGGGAGGTGAGGATGGACAGGGAAGCAGACCTAGATCACACATTGCTTTGGAGATGATCGCTTGCTACTCTCTCCTTCCTGCATCTTCATAACTGCCTGCTCCCTTCATAGAGACTGCCAGCGCCCTTTCCACCCTCCTCCTCTCCCATCCCCCCTCCTTCCCTCCTTGTCCCTTCTTACCCCCACTCTAGTCACACCCAGTGGCTGCCTCTCTCAGGAGTTAACAACCTGGGTTCCCTGCTGGCTCTGCCACTTATAAGTTGTGTGGCCTTCGGTCATTTGCCCTCTCTGAACCTGTTTCCACCTCAGTAAAATGGGGACAGCAGCCTTCCTCACAGGGAAGGGTGGAGGCTTCAATGAGGTGATCTCCACAAATGGCCTTGTACAGTGTCTGAATGTAATATGCACCCATCAAAAGCAACTCTACTTAAATCATCATGCTTTGGACTCCTTGGTCTCTCTGGTCCCACCCACTGCTTCCCCTGCCTCTCCTGACAGTGAGCTCTGGCCAGCAAAGGAAGGAAAGGATTAAGAAACAAGCCCAATCTCCAGAGGGGTCCTGGCCCACTGCCGAGCTTGCTCCCTCTTACCCCTTGCCCCCCCTTGGCCTCAGGCCCAAGGACGCTCGGTCTTGAGGGCAGGGCTCTCCCCAACTCCCTACCCTAGAGGCCCCTCCTGGGCTAGAGGCCAAAGCCAGCAGCAGAGTGATGTCCCGTATCTGTGGGAGGCCCCATAGTCTGGGCAGAACTGGATCCCTGAGCCTCGTGGATTTTACAGCAAAGGCTGGTGACCAAGTCCCTTTTGGCACAGACGCAGGAACCTCAGATCAGAGCAGGTGGCTGATGGCGCAAGGTCACGCAGCAGGAACCTAGGTCTCCGGACCCTTTTTGTACTATCCTGTGAATGGTTTTGACGTTGGCTATCATTTCACCTCCCTGAGCCTCAGTTTCCTCTGCTGTGGAATGGGGCTGATTTTACTGTGAGGATTGGCAATAATGTAGATAAAGCACTTGGTCCAGGGTTCAGCATTATGAGGCCTCAGTGGTAGGTAGCAACTGTGACTGCTGTCGTAACTGCTGCCTCTGAGAACCTTCTTCTGCCCTACCTCTTCCCAGTCTAGGAACCTGGAGTATTTGATACAGTTTCTTGTTGAACTGATGACACCCAATAAACTGGTTTTAAAGCCAGAGGCTCAGCATCTTTTGCCCCCTCTCCCCCACCTCCCCCTTCCTAGTTGGCTAGAACACTCTATCCTCACCCTTGGCCTGATTTTGGCCTCTGCCCCTTGCCCATCTCTGCCCTCCTGGCACCAAGCCTGCATGGTCTCTCTTCCAGGAGCCACATGAGGACAGAGTTTCCCTTCCGCAGCCTCCTCTGATCAAATGCCACTGCCAGTACTTTGAAAAGCAGAGTCAGAAGGGTCTTGCATTACCCAGGCCTCAGCTGATTTTACTGTGGAGACAGTTGAGGGCTGAGGGGACAGAGGTGGACTCTGAGTTCCCTGGAACTGCCCTCAGGCAGCTAAGACGACACTAAGACTTTTGCAGAGGCCGTGAAATAGGCCTAGAAGGGCAAACCTGGTCCACAGCCCCAAATGTGGAAGAGTAGAAGGACCACCAGACTGGGGGCTGGAGGGCTGTGGCCCTTACCCAGCTCTTCCTGACCTCTCTGAGCCTCTGTCTTCTGTTTTCTAAAAGGAAGGGGATGGATTGATGTCAGAGGTTTCTACTAACATTACAGGATTAAAAGAAGGGCCAACAGAGCTCAGTTTGAGTCGCAGTTTCATCACTGACCAGCTGTGGGACCTCTAGCAAGTTGTTTTACCTCAGTGAGCTTTAGTTTTCTCATTTACAAAATGGGAAAAATATTAGCACCTTCTCATAGGTACTTAAGGGCTAAATTAGATAATTCAGGTAGAGTACTCCATCCATAGCTGGCACACTGCAATTTTTGTTGTTATTCTTAGATTAGCAGAGGCAAGAAGAAATCAGCCAAGGCCAGTTAGGAAGCAGTTCACGGAGAAGGCAGGGCTTGAGAATGTGCAGGATTCGTCTGTTCATTCATTCACTCAACACATATGTATTTAGGATTTGCACAGACAGGGCATAGAGAAGAGGAGCAGGGAGGCTGGAGAAAGCTGGAGGCAAGCAGACCTGCCTATTCTAGATGTGTGATGTGGGATCATTACTTCTCTTCTGTGGGTCTCATTCCCTCAACTGTAAAGTGGTGAGAAAAGTGAGCATAATCCTTACCTCCAGAATTGTCCTAAGATGCAAGAGTTCAGGTACACAGTGGGTGATCAGTCTGTCTGATGCCTTTTCTCTCCCAGCTCTGTTAATGACTAGAGGTATGATCTCAGGCAGCCAGTCCTTGAATCCACCAACCACACTTCCACCCCAGGGCCTTTGCACTTGCTGGTCCTTTGACCTGGAACACTCTACCCCCAGATCCTTTCACGACTTGTTCTCTCATCTCCTCAATGTTTTTTGTTTACACGTCACCTGCTCAGTAAGGCCTTTCCTGACTACTCTGTTTAACAGTGTGGCACTACGACCCCAACACTCCCTATCCTCCCTCCTGGCTTATTTTTCTCCACAGCACTTATCACTTTTTGACATACAATATTTTATAGAATATTTGCTCATTGTTTGACTCCCCCCACTGGAATGTAAGCTCAGTGACGATGGTAATATTTGTCTGTCTTGTTCAATGTTATATCCCTTGTACCTAGAAGAGTGTGTGGTTCATAGTAGGTGCTCAGTAAATATTTGTGGAGTGAATTAGTGAATAAATGAAGCCTCTTCTCTCTGGGTGTAGCACTATTCTGAGCACACACACACACACACACACACACACACACACACAATAGATTCTCAATAAATAATTGTATGAGTGGTCATCATCTCCATCTGCCAGATAATACCTTGGTTGGGTCAACCCTGAAGCCCTTTAGCTTCTGACATTTTCTGCCAGGGCATCATTTCAGCTGGAGTGCCCAAATCTTTTGTTCCTGAGTCTGAGCTATGCAGAATTTCTGGTTGGGACTCTTTGGCTGTTGCGCCCACATGGTTATTATGTCATTATTGATAATTAGCACTTAGGCCCAGAGGATTGAGCTTTTTGTTTTTCAGCAGAAATCACAGCAAAGAGCTGTGCTAGCCAGCAGGGGCCCAGGCCTGGAGTGGCTTCCTCTATAACTACCCCCTTCCCAGCTATGGGTCCATGGCTTAGGAAGACCAAGACAGAGGTGCCCAAAGCTAGGGGCACCTGCATACCAGCTCAATCGCTGTCTTCCCCAGGCAGTATTCTGCAGACTTTCTTCTCCCACACATGCTTGGCTCTCCATGCCTAGCCTGGTTTAGAGGGGGGGTCCCCATGCCTCTGGGGGAGGTATAGTTCCCAAAGGTTCAGCTCACAGGGCCATTTTCTGGTGCCCAGGATTCAGGTATTATGGGTGGAGGAAATAACCCTATGTTTAAGACTCAGGAGCCTGGGTTCAAGTCCCTGCTTAGCTGCTGAGTTGTTGGGTCCCCGTAGGTACATCAGTACCTTTTGCTGGGCCTCAGCTTTCTCATTTGTCAAACAGAGATAAAGAGATAGACACCTGCTTGGCTTCACCAGGGAAGAGAGGCAGGTTAGTGTAGTGGGCAAGGATAGGGCTCTGGAGTCAGACACACTTGGTTTCCCCACTATACCCCTTCTTAGCTGTGTGACATTGGGCAAATTGCTTCACCTCTCTGACTTCAGTTCCCAAAGCTAAAGAATGGGGTTAAAATAGTACCCACTCCATAGGGTTGTTGTGACAACTAAATAAGGGAACGCAGGTAAAGGATCTAGGCACATAGAGAGTGCTCTTTACGCTGGTATTATTATAATGACCATTACAGGAATGCAGGCCATCTGTAAACTGTAAGACGGTACTAGCAATAAAGCCAGGAAGATGTGGGTTTGAATCCTTACTCTGACTCTTACTAACTGGGTGATCTGGGGTAAGTTTTTCACTTCTCTGAGATTCTGTTTCCTCATCTGTACAATGGGAATTAGAGTCATACTGTGTTCAAGGGGCTGTTGTAAAGGTTCAGTGACGTGTTGCATAAAGAGTACTTGGTACAATGGCTTGCAGATGTCATCCCCATTTTATAGATAAGGAAGAGAGGAGTAGTGACTCACCTGAACTCACATAGCATCTCAGTGGTGGAGCTTTGATTTGAACCTCGGTCTGCTTACCTTAAAAGCCCCCAATCCTTTTATCTCTTCTTGCCATCACCCAAATATGGGACAATGATGAAGGTGTTTGTTCTTGGTGCTACTGGTCTCATCTCATTCATCCCGTGATCCCCAGTGCCTACGCACAGGAGGTGCTCAGTAATGTCTGCTGGATGAAGAAAGCGGGGAGCAGCATGTCCTCAGTTCCAGGGAGCCTTTTGCCTTGGGATTTTTTTCTGCTTGGTTGATAGCAGAATAAAAATAAAAATAAACAATAAAAATCATACTTAGCACAGGTGTGGGCTTGTAATCTGAAGAACCCTTTGCACCTCCCACATAATTGATCCTTCTTGCTACCCTGGGTGATATCCTGGGTGGGTACCTCTATTTGATTGGTGTGGAAATGGGAGCCCAGAGAGGGTATAATGGATGAAAATTTGCATCCTGCCCAAAATTCACATTGACGCCTTAATCCCAATGTGATGGTATTTGGAGATGGGGCCTTTGGGAGGTGATTAGGATTAGATGAGGTCACGAGGGAGGGGCCCTCATGATGGGATTAGTGTCCTTATGAGAAGGGATACCAGCGAGCTCCCCCTCTCTTTGCCATGTGAGGACATGAGAAGAGGTGGCTGTCTGCAAGCCAGGAAGAGAGCTCTTACCAGAATCTGACCAGGGTGTCACCCTGATCTTGGACTTCCAGCCTCCAGAACTGTGAGAATATAAGTTTCTGTTGCTTAAGCCACCCAGTCTATGGCATTTTGTTAAGGCAGACCGAGCTAAGAGAGAGGGTAAGTGACTTGCCCACAGTCACACAGTGAACTTATTGCAGAGCTGAGGCTGGACTTATTTGTAGTCATTTCTCTCTTTTTTCCCCGTGGAAAAACTCCCAGTCACTGGAAGGCTTAGAAATGGAGACTAGCTAAATGCTAGACAGACAGCTCAGGAACTGTCCTGCCACAGCAGCTTTGGAGGATCTTAGGGCAAGTCAAACCTGGCCATTTCTGGGTACCCAGTCTCCTCCTGCTTCCCCATAGCTCCTCCTCTGCCCTCTCCCAGGGGAGGGTTGGGCCAGGCTGACTTTAGCAGGTTTAGAAGGGGCTCAGCTAGCTGGTGGCACTGAGCCTGTTCCCATGTTTCTTGGGAAACCCTCTGGAGGGTTGCCTGCCTGAGGGATAGAGAATTAGTGGGTTAAGCTTGAGTGAGCTGGAGGCTTGGCTGGATCAGGGACATTAGGCATACCCCAGCTGGTGAGAGAAGGGGGTTGGGGAGGGTCATGGGAGGTCAGATTCTTGGGTCCCTCCTTGAATGGCCCAGGGCTCCAATCAGAAGCAGCCACAACAGCCTTTCCCTGGGGTCTTGGGACAGATGTTGATGTTGCTCTTTCATCTCATTTCCAAAGTGCTTTCCTGAGAGTGATATGAAAGCAGTGTGGAGCAGAGGACAGTGGTAGCAGATGGACTTCGTTTAAACTGTGACATTGGGCAAATCACCTAATGTCTCTAGACTGTAGTTTCTTCAACTGCAATTGAGGCTAATAACACTTTATGCGGCTAAGTGCATTAATGCATATAAAGTACTCAGTACGTGACTGGCACATAGTAAATATCTAATAAATGTAGTGGTCATTATTTTTTAAATTTTTTTAAAATTTTTTATATTTTTGTGGTACGCGGGCCTCTCACCGTTGTGGCCTCTCCCGTTGTGGAGCACAGGCTCCGGACGCGCAGGCCCAGCGGCCATGGCTCACGGGCGCAGCCGCTCCGCGGCATGTGGGATCCTCCCGGACCGGGCCACGAACCCGCGTCCACTGCATCGGCAGGCAGACTCTCAACCACTGCGCCAGGGAAGCTTGGTCATTATTTTTAATAATAAGTTATCTCTAAGGTCCCTTCCGGCTCAGACAGTCCTAGGTTATATGGCTGTACAATTTAGCTTGGCCTCCAGCTTTGGACGAGAAATGTAGCTGCACTTAGAAGAAGGCAGTGAACAGAATCTGGAGTAGGGGTCAGAAAACTTGGGTTCAAGTTTGGGCTCTGCCGCCCCTGTGCTATGTGACCTCAGGCAAGTCTCCTCCAGTTTCTGGACCCATTTCCCAATATGTTTAAAATCAGCTTGGGCTTGATGATGTCTAAGGGCCTATCCAGTTCTAACATTTTGTGAATCTAGAGGCCTAAAGGAATACCTTACTAAACGGTCCACTGGGTCCTATTTTACAATTTCGACTTCCTTCCCTTCTGTCCCTTGTTTCTTGGAGTGTCTTCACAGCAGAAAGGACGTAACTCGCCAACTCCAATATATGGATTTTAATCATACTTAGCTGTTTTTGCTTTTACTGTGCACAGGGAACTCTTTAAAACAGAGCTTAATGCAATTTTTGTAAGCAAAGTGCATTCTGTCAAAGAGGTCAAAACATGCTCTTGTGTTTTCAAATGTGAAAGAGTATTCATTCATGGAATTGTCTTTCATTGCATCTGCTGATTTCTTTTGCTTTTATCTCAAAAAATGACCAGCACAGGCAGCTGTGTAGGTTATAATTAAAAAATATATGCTGCAGTCAGTGTGCTTGAAAAAATAATCATGGGTATGATTTAGATAAAAAGATATTTGTCAAGTATATAAGAGAGAAAAATGGGGGAAAAAAGGGAAAGAAAAAGAAAAAAGAAATAAAAAGAGAGAAAAATGGGAAATAACCTAAATGTCTAATAACATTTAGGTTTAATTAAATGATGGTACATCCACTTGAGGGCACTGTGGATGTCATAATATATTGTTAGGAGAAAAAAGTTGGTTCTGAAACAATATGATATAAAGTTTAAAAAAGCATTAGGCTGAACCATATGCAATTGCTGATACTTGACCATTTTAACCTATAAAATCAGCAATTTCATATGACTTAATATATATAAACAAAAATGTACATCTGGGGGCTTCCCTGGTGGCGCAGTGGTTGAGAGTCCGCCTGCTGATGCAGGGGACGCGGGTTCGTGCCCCGGTCCGGGAAGATCCCACATGCCGCGGAGCGGCTGGGCCCGGGAGCCATGGCCGCTGAGCCTGCGCGTCCAGAGCCTGTGCTCCACAATTGGAGAGGCCACAACAGCGAGAGGCCCGCGTACTGAAAAAAAAAAAAGAAAAAAAAAAAAAAGTATATCTGTCAGGAGAGGTACTAGAAGGGAAATCTCCCACCAAAATATTGATGGTAGTTATTTCTGATTGATGGCTTTACGTTGATTAAAATTGTTTTTCTTAACTATATTTTCTGTGAACAATGCAAGCACTACTACTGAAAATAATCCCCTAGAAAGGTATACCACTGTATAAACAGCAATTTTTCCACCTTGTTATAGCTTGTTTGATTTATCATTTGTGTTTAAAAGGTCTAAAATGACTGCAATTTTATTACCATGGGCCAGATAGAAAGCTCTACTCTTTTTTTTTTGCCATACGTGGGCCTCTCACTGTTGTGGCCTCTCCCGTTGCGGAGCACAGGCTCTGGACTCGCAGGCCCAGCGGCCATGGCTCACGGACCTAGCTGCTCTGCAGCATGTGGGATCCTCCCGGACCAGGGCACGAACCCATGTCCCTTGCATCGGCAGGCGGACTCTCAACCACCGCACCACCAGGGAAGCCCGGAAAGCTCTACTCTTCATGTACTTTTGGTACCAGGATTGGTTTTTATTCAGTAGTGACTGTTCAGAACACTTTGCTGGTGGGCCCAGGTTTTCAAAGCCCTCTTCATCTCTTGCCACTCCCCACAACCGACAAATGTTTTCCATGAGCCCTACCACTGGGGCTTCAGGCCAGCTGTGTCCCTAATCTGCCCACGTCCCAGATTTGGGAATGGTTCAGACTCCAACTGTTCCCCCACCCCACCCCCGCTTTCTTCCAATCTCATCTTTTCCAGGTCATTGGAGGCCCCATCTACTCTCCCTGGCCTTCCCCGCTGGTCACCACCTAATTTCACCATCTAATTTCACCCTCTTCTGTGCAGCTGGTGTTTGCTTTTTGCTGGAGCTCAGTTTGCAATGGGGAAGGATTAGGACCCTTTCATGTTGTCTTTTTTCTTTTTTTCCCTTAGTGCCCTTGACCGCTCCAGGGTCTGAGAGGCAGCTTGCAGGGCCTGTATTCCCTAGGAAGGAAAAGGAGGGGTGGTGGGGGAGGCAGAGGTGGGCTCAGCTGGCAGGCGGGATAGAGATGGCCCCTAGAGACCCCATCCTGGGGCTTGGAGCATGCATGGCACAGCCCTTACCCTGATGTGAGCATGGAGCAGCAGGCAGGGAGGGAGCTGAGTTTCTTCCTAGGAAATTAGCTTCAGAGATGGTGCTTGGGACCTTTACCCTGTACTCAATGGCAGTCTCTGCAGGGTGAGCTGGGACCGGATGTCTGGTATGTAGAGGCCTCTTCTGAGAGGGCAGATGGGCACAGGAGTAAGGGTAGTTTCTCTGCCTTTGGGTTGGGCATTACTTTTCCTCTCACCCCCTACTATGTGTTGGGCCCTGCTATACTCAAGCATCTGGCACTTAGCCTAACAGGTGATGGTGTGTACCTAACTAATAACAAAAATCCCTCATGTGTGGAGAGTACTTTACAGTTTACAAAGCCCTTTCATCTCCAGGCTAAGAATGAAAAGCCAGGACTGGATTTGAAACCTTTAAGATTCTGAAGCCTGTGTCAACAGTTTTGGTGTGGTGTTGCATGGCACTCTGCATTTGAGTGGTTTACATCTGCCTTATGTCTGGCTGTTTTCTGCTAGCCTAAGATCCCCACTTTTTTTTCAGGGTGATGATTATTAAATACTACACACTCCAATGAAGCCTCTTTAAGTACAGTGTGTCATTGCCTAGCACTTCATGGCATAGAGAATCTTGGTTTTCATGAATCTGTATTTGCTGGAAAACACAGAGATGGTAGTGGTGAGCTGTCTTGTGATTGATCTTCAGGATTTATCTTTCATGGCACCAGATTTCCAGGTCTGATAGGTGAAGGAAGCCTCTGAGGCACAGAGGTGGTAGAGCTAGAGCTCCCGAACCTGAGGACCTGAGGCAGGGGACCAGAATATTCGAGAACAGATGCTTCACCCCTAGTACACAGAATGACCTGGGCCAAGTCACGTGACCTAACTAAGCCTCAGCTTCCTTATATATAACATGGGGATAACTCATTCACTCGTTCAGCAAATACTTATTGAGTGTGCACTGTTTTGGGAGATGAGCAAGAGGACGAAGTCCCTGCCCTCCTGGAGCTTGCAGTCTAGTGAGTCTAAACTGAAGCAATTTATTGAGAGGGACAAATAAGTAAATATATAGTAGAAAGTCAGGTAGAAGTGCCATGAAACAAAATTAAAGCAGGGCAAGGGTGTGTAAGTGGAGGCTGTTTCAGATAGGGTAGTCAGGTGGTCCTCAAGGCTCTCTTATGATGTTTCAAACAGATAACCATGTAATATGCTCAGCTCGGTGCAGGCAATTGAGTGCTTACCAAATATATTATGATATCAGCGAGCCCCACACCTCTCAGTCCATATTTTAGTCTCCAGATAGCAGTAGTAATTAACACTTAGGTAGATCTTACTGCGAGCTAGGCACTGTTCTAAGCCCTTTACATATATATATATTTTTTTAATTAATTAATTAATTTTTGGCTGCATTGGGTCTTCGTTGCTGCCGTGGGCTTTTCTCTAGCTGTGGCGAGCGGGGGCTACTCTTCATTGTGGTGTGCGGGTTTCTCATTGCGGTGGCTTCTCTTGTTGTGGAGCATGGGCTCTAGGTATGCAGGCTTCAGTAGTTGTGGCTCATGGGCTCAGTAGTTGTGGCTCATGGGCTCAGTAGTTGTGGCTCATGGGCTCTAGAGAGCAGGCTCAGTAGTTGTGGCACACGGGCTTAGTTGCTACGCGGCATGTGGGAATCTTCCTGGACCAGGGCTCGAACCCGTGTCCCCTGCATCGGCAGGCGGACTCTCAACCACTGCGCCACTAGGGAAGTCCCAGCCCTTTACCTATTTTAACTCATTTAATTTTTACAATAACTCTTATGAGGTAGGAATTGTTATTATCCCCTTTTATGGGTCGGAAACAAGCACAGAGTAGGGCAAACAATTAGGGAGACAGAATTGAACTCAGGTAGTCTGTTTCTAGAGGCTGAGCTGAGTTGTGAGGGGGCTGTGATTAGATACGAGGAGATGGTCTAGCTGTCATATACAGGCTCCGATGTCAGATTGCCTGGCTTCTTATCGTGGCAGGTCTAAGCCTCTCTGCTTGGGTTTCTTCATCTGGAAAATGGGAATACCAGAATTATCTTACCTTATAGGGACCATGCTTAAAACAGAGCCTTCTTTCTGCTCGCCTGTTCAGACACCAGCCTGGCAGGGAGTGTGAAGGTCCAAGGGGCCTCTGAAACTAATGAAAGGAAATAACAGCACATCAGGCAATTGTCAGAGCAACCCTAAGTTCAGCTGGAGACCAGACTTCCGAAGCTAAGTTTTCATGATTTGAGGCAGCCAGGGCAGAATTAGGAGACCCGTAAATGCAGAAGACAGCTGAAATCTTGGCGTGGCCACAACACTCAGCATCCATTTCAGGCCTTACACAGCTGCCCGGAGAGGTGAAGTCTCATCGAATGTCAGTGTTGGAATGGCGCCTAGAGACGTCAAGTTAGTAGATGGGGAAACTGAGGCCCAGAAATGCTGAATGACTTACCCAAGGTCACTAGGTCCATTTGGGGGACAGTCAGCGTGGGTAGCTTGGGAGCAACTTCCAAATCTCAGACCCTTACCTGGCCCTCCTTGGGGTGGGTGGGGTGGGAAAGGTCGTCACCTTCGTCCAGGGCACTGGCTACGTTCCCCACGTGGGTACCTCAGGGGCCGGGAAAGCACGGACTCTAGAGCGGGTTCGACCTGCGCCTGCGCACACGCGGCCAGCCCCCTAGCCTTTTCCCCTCTTTTTCCTTCCCCTCCCTGCTACTTACCGGCCTAGGGGAGGGGGGGAAATGAGAGGAGCCAGAACTTGGCCTCAGCCAATGGGCTGGCGGGCCGCGGGCCCGGCCCACTACTTCCCTGCGGCGCCACCCAATAGAAATTTACTACAATGTTGTGGCGAATAGAGGGGGAGGGCGCGCGGGGCGGGCTGGCTAAGGGCCGGGCGGGCCTCGCTTCGCTGAGTGAAGGCGGGAGGGCGCGCGCCGGGGCCGCCTGCTCGCTCCCTCACTCGCTCGCTCCCTCCCTCCGCCGGTGGGTTAGTCAGTCAGTCAGTCCGCCCGCCAGCAGCCCGCGGGCCAGCGAGCCGCAGAGGGCCGAGCCTCGGACGCCGGCGCCTCCTTCTGCCATTGTTCGTCTGGCGGCTGCAGAGGCGGGCACGGGAGCCCGGGCCCCGGAGCCAGCGGTGAGGCTAGGCGGCGGCGGCGCGCGAGCGGAGCTGGGGTGGGGGGCTCGGAGCTGTCCCCGAGGGGACGGTCCTGGAGGCCGCGGCGGCGCCGAAGCCTCTTTGTCTCCAGCCCCCCGCAGGCCCGGGCCGGGGGCGCGCGCTCCACGGCCTCCGCACGCCCTCGGCACGCCGGTGGCCGAGGGGCTGGAGCCGGGGACGCGGCCGGCCTGTGGGGAAAGAGGCGGGGGTGGCGCTGGGGGAGCGTTTAAAAGTTAAGCTCAGGGTGCATTTTTGACGAGGGGAAATCGGTACCGTCTGGTCTGTCAGTCATTGTACAGTGGGCAGGAGCCCTGGAAGGAAACCAGATGGGGGCGAGTTGCAGGTTTCGGGCGGCGAAGGTGTGGGGTGCAGCCGCAGAGAGGTTTCTCGGTGAAGAGGTAGCTGGGCGGTCTGGAGAAGTCAGGCACAATGTGAGGGGTGGAGGGAGCCCTGCAAGGACTTTAAGGCCTTCCCGCCATAGACACCCACATCATTAAGAAAAATTCCCCAAACCCGAGGGCTCTATGTTCTCCTGCTGAGTCTTCCCGGGTCCCAGGGACCAAAGGGTTAAATCGATTCTCTCAGCGTCGTGACCTCCTTTTTCAGTTCGCGCATCTGTCGGCTTGGACGTATTTCCTCCTGCTTGCTGGGCTGCCTTTACCTGTGGAGAGGCTGGATCTAGACTCGCCCTCCGAGATGCATCCCCAGGCTGTTAGTCCTGGTGGGGGTTTGCCAAAAGAGGTTTTTTCTTCCCAGAAACGGGCATTCTCTTGAGAGAGAAAGTGATCTCACGTGAAACAAATTGCTGACGGATAGGTTTCTGGCCACATGATAGCGACTGTCATCCTGTTGTTTCTCTAACTGTACCCAACCATAAATGCCTAGTCTGTGGAGACTTGTCGTTTTTTGGCATGTATTGCTGATTAGGAGTTAGTTTTTTTTTTTTTTTTTTAAAGAGATGCCGAGCTTTTTTTAGTAGTCTGGGTGATTTCACAGCTGCTATTCTGTTCTTTCTGTTTTTAGGGAAGGTTGCAAGAAATGGTTATGTCTCTGTCTTGGATATTATTATAGTGAATTTATACTCTCTTGAGGATATATACTGTACCCAGTGCTGTTGCTCATTATTGTTTTCTATATCTCAGTCTTGGCAGTATTTTTTTACCGTTGAAATCAAATATATTTATATATATGCTATATATATTATAAATATCTTTATATAATTCTTATCATCTCAATTTTGTGTAGCATTAACTCTTACTTTTTGTGGAAACTTGATGTACTCTTCATTTTCCTTTTCTGTAAGTTGGAAACATAATAAGTTCTTTGCCAGCCGACCAATTTTGGTTTTATAAAATAGTTTCTTGGGGTGTTATTAATATAATCCATATGGAGTACATAGCAGAATATATGGCACACAGTAAGCACTCAATAAATGACAGATTAAAACAAGTTGATATAATGCCTGAACATCAGATTGCCTTGGTATCAAGGTGCTAATTCAGACTGCCTTCTACAGGAAGGTTATGATTAAGGTAAAGATAGGTGTTATTCATATCCCTGGGGAAACCGAAGTGCGGTATATCTTTGCCACTATTAAAAGTGAACTTACCTGCAGCAGCATGCTCACCTTCTGATTCCTCTTTCTTCTGGTAACAAAACTACACTTTTTTTCCTTGTATAATTGAATTCAGGCTTACAAATAAATGAGTTTGATCTTAGGCCTCACCGAAATTCTCCCAACATTTATACCAGTGTTTTATAACCAAATATTAGGTAAGTCCTTGCACAATGTGGTCCCAATCTACCTTTCTACCTTTATTCTCTTTATTACTTGTATTTTCCAACCAAAAAGAACTGCTCAGTAATAACCCATGCTTTCCTATCTCTGTACCTTTGGCCATGAGATTCCAGCTACGCTTGTCATATATATTCCTTCTGATAGTTTTGAGTTCTGTTAAAAATGTCCCATATTAGTAATTTGAAGTGTGGGGAAAATTTCCCTATGTGAAAGGAACTTGATGGAATTTTTTGTTTTGTTCTGAGTTTTCTTTGAGCTTCATTAATATGGCCAGCCAGTTGAATTTTTTTTTTTTTGCGGTACGCGGGCCTCTCACTGTTGTGGCCTCTCCCGTTGCGGAGCACAGGCTCCGGACGCGCAGGCTCAGCGGCCATGGCTCACGGGCCCAGCCGCTCCGCGGCATGTGGGATCTTCCCGGACCGGGGCACGAACCCGTGTCCCCTGCATTGGCAGGTGGACTCTCAACCGCTGCGCCACCAGGGAAGCCCCAGCCAGTTGGATTTTAACTGGTGTTTGTTAAAAGGATTTAGGTCCTAAGTGCCCCATCAATGTGTGTAGCCCTTAGTGGTAGATGATGGCTGATGGTAGATTAAGAAAACCGCTTAGGCTTCCATTCTACTCAGAGCTAAGAACTCTACCAGTTGACAGGTTTAACACTTGGAAACTCTGGCTGTCAACAAATAGACTAAACTAATAGAAGAAAGTTTTACATTTTAGGTGGATTTCTGCTTGCTTTCTACATCTCTTTCTTGGTGGTCTAAGGGTCAGCGTGTCCTTAATGTTGGTTAAACACTCAAATCATATTTATTGTATCCAAGTATTAGATATGGTAAACAAGCCTATGTTTTATTTAATTTTATTTTTTGGCCACGCCTCAAGGCATGTGGGATCTTAGTTCCCTGACCAGGGATTGAACCGGTGACCCCTGCATTGGAAGCTCAGCAGCTTAACTACTGGACCACCAGGGAACCCCCAAGCCTATGTTTTAAAGTAGGCTCATCCTCAATATAATATATAAAATAACGTGATGTGATACTTTATATAATAGTAAGAGAATAGTACACAAATCTTTCTCTTTTCGTTTTAAAAGTACTTGTATCCTTTCTTTTTCTCTTAAGAAACATTTCTAAGCTAATATCTAAATTAACAAATGATTTTAAAATATTTCTGTCTCCTCTGAAAAAAAATGGTTGTGTCATTTTGTTGAGATATGACCTATGTATTTTTCCTGTTATTTTCTCTCTCTTTTTTTTTTTTTTTTTTTTTCGGTACCCGGGCCTCTCCCTGACGGCCATGGCTCATGGGCCTAGCCGCTCTGCGGCACGTGGGATCTTCCCGGACCGGGGCACGAACCCATGTCCCCTGCATCGGCAGGCGGACTCTCAACCACTGCGCCACCAGGGAAGCCCTGTTATTCTCTTTTGTCAGATTTGTGCCTCACATTTAAAATTCACCAGTGTGATGTTTTCTTGTATGCAGCTTGAGTTTAAAATTTTTGGAAACTACAAAGCCAGCCTTCCATTTTATTCCTTAGTTTATGGTCTTAATTTTAAACAGATTCATTTTATGGGAGGTAGTGTGCTTACAGTGCTATTTGGTTTCCTTCCTCCTGCTCCTAAGAAGGCTTCAGAGTTAAGCTTGTCAGAAGTGTTGCCTAAAAGTCACAGGATTCTTGAATTCTCTGCAGGTACTTTGGTATGCTTATCAGTAGATTGTGATTTAAAATGTGCAGTCTGTGATTTGTGATGTGAGTTACAGGGCTTGCTTATATTGTTTTCTGAATGTCCAAATCTAATTTAATATTGGTGATCTGATTTTATAACTTTAGAATATCAGTGGCTATCAGGGGCTAAATGTGGTTCTGAAATCAATAGGAGTGTATATTTAGATCACAGTCTGCTTCCTTGTTATCTAAGAAGCAGGTCAGTGCAGGTGCTGCCAGTGTACTTTTCCAAGAGTCTCATCAGATTCGTGATTGGTCACATGTATATTCAAATGCAGATTCATTGCTACCTCTAAAGGACTTATTTTTTCCCCAACTGCTTGAGCATAGAATCACCTTATTTTATTTGTGGGCTAAACAATAATAATTCTAACATCTTTTTTCTTATGAACAACTTTGCTTTTTTTCTGTGAATAAAGGCCCCAAAGATTAAACTTTTAAAAACTATTAAGAGAGGCCTCTGAATTGATCAGTTCAGGTCTTATTTATGCAGAGTATCTAGAATTATTGGAAGGTAGTTGATTCATTGCATTTGTAATAGCTTTTAGTTAGAAAAGAGCCAGATTCCAAATATATATGTCAGTTTTTGTTGTTTATTTAAGTTTGTTGGTATGCCACTGGTAGCTTACTTTGTGTCCTTTTTATGAATGGGTTCATGGTGTGCTCAGTAAAATGTGGTGTAACGAATACTCTGGTGTACACACTGGGTTAGATTAGTATTTATTTATTTATTTTTAAAATAAATTTATTTAAGTAATTTATCTTTTGGCTGCATTGGGTCTTCGTTGCTGCGCGCGGGCCTTCTCTAGTTGCAGCGAGCCGGGGCTACTCTTCGTTGTGGTGCACGGGCTTCTCATTGCGGTGGCTTCTCTTATTGCAGAGCACGGTCTCTAGGTGCATGGGCTAATTCTAGATTATAGTTAACCCTTAATGCAGGGGTTAGGGGTGCTGACCTTCCGTGCAGTTGAACTTGTGTAACTTATAGTTGGCCCTTCATATATGTGGTTCTTCCATGTATGTGGTTCTGCCTCTGAGGATTCAACCAACCTTGGATGGTGTAGTACGGTAGTGTTTACTATTGAAAAAAATCTGTGTATAAGTGAACCTGCGCAGTTCAAAGCCCTGTTATTCAAGGGTCAACTGTGCGGTGGAAGCCTGGAGTCCTCACCAATGGACTGCCAGGGAAGTCCCCAGAAGACTTTTTTAGACATTTTCTCCTAATCATCCTTTCCCTCCATGAAGATTTTATTTTTTTTCCTAATATTTATTTATTTTTGGGGGGTCAACTGTATTATCTAATAATATTATCTATTAATAGGGACAGGAATACATCAGTTTCTTTTTGGAAATAGGTGGAAATAATAAGATAAAATAAAATAGGGTATAATATATACTCCTGTAGTTAATTGTGATTTATAAATGTGATCTGCCTGCTCCTTGTGTCTACCATCCTCTATAAAAATCCAGATAAACTTTTTGGTAGGCCCTTTATATGGCTGAATTGTAACACTGGACCCAACATAGACTGAGGTTTAGTTACTTTCTATGTTAATATTCACTCAGACACTTTAATATTATATTTTGATAGCATTAAACCATTATAAAGTTACTGAGTGAGCAACTCTGTGATTTAACAACATTGAAGCATGGGATTATTTTGAATGGGTTAAATTTCAGCCTGTGACCCACAACAAGTGTAACAGAAATGTATACTTTTGGTAATTTATGAATATGTAGTAGTATGCCAAGGTTCAGTTGTGATTGCTATTTAACTATTCGTTAATGCTTGCATAAATTCAGTAACCCTATTAGAATCATTTTAACACAATGGGATCTTAACAGTACGTCTTTGAGTACATCATCTTACAAAGAAATGCTATTTTAATTTATATGTCAAGCATGTTTTTTTTTAAAGACTTCTTTAAAAAATTTTTTTATTTTTTTCAAATTTATTTATTTAATTTATTTATTTTTGGCTGCGCCGGGCTTTCGTCGCTGCACGCGGGCCCTCCCTAGTTGCGGCGAGTGGGAGCTACTCTTTGTTGCGATGCGTGGACCTCTCACCGCCGCGGCCTCTCTTATTGCGGATCACAGGCTCTAGGCACGCGGGCCCCAGCAGCTGTGGCGTGCGGGCTCAGCAGTTGTGGCTCGTGGGCTCCAGAGTGCAGGCTCAGCTGTTGTGGCACACGGCTTATTTACTCCCTGGCATGTGGGATCTTCCTGGACCAGGGATCAAACCCGTGTCCCCTACATTGGCAGGCGGACTCCCAACCACTGTGCCACCAGGGAAGCCCAGGCATGTATTTCAATTAACCAGTTTGAAATTCTACGTATATTCAAGTGAAAAGTGTTTCACCTTGATAATACACTTGGTACAGATTTTTGAAATTCATTTACACTACTGGTTTTGACCATATGGACACAGGCAGACCTGTCAAGAGCTTCAAGGATTTAAGCCCTCAAATTTTACCTGCCAGCCATTTCATCATGCAGTAGGGACACATGGAAGACAGTTTAAAGTGAAGGCTCTTTTTTTTATTGCTGCCACCCACTTGCACTTTCTTGCCCTTTTATTGTTTTTAATGATTCAGAAAATCGACACTGTTGCTAACTTACTACCTGCAATGTTCTGCGAATCTTGATGGTATTATATAATTATATAAGCCGTTTGCGTGGTGTCATATGATGTTGTATATATGTCCTCCCACACATGTGTCTTTAGAGTAATTTCTTTCCATCTGGTGTTGGAAATGAGCTCTTTGTGAGGTTATTTTTAAATCTTCAAGCTTTCTGGCATCCTCAACACTTGAAATAACACAATTGATTTTGAAGGCAAGAAAACCCACATAGTATATATTTAGTGGGGTTTTTTTTCCAGTGAAAATGTGAATAGTATTTTATTTAAAAAATCATATCCTGTGTTCCAAATAGGCAAAACATGTGCTTTATGTTTATTGTTTCCAGATAATTTTGTTAGTGGGAAATAATCAGTCAGTTGTTGCCAAGTAGATAAAGTAAAGGAGAAATAGTTAAGGGAAAGGATGCCAAGAATAAGAGAACTGTTGGAAGAAAGATGTTTCAGAGATATTTTATTCTCTGAAGGTTTATTGGAATCCTCATCTGAACTCTTGCAGCATTTATTTGTTTCATACCAAGTTTGTCACGTGTTGCTTTATATTGCACATGAAACTGGTGTTTCCCAATAAGGTTGTCAGCTTCTGGAGGGCAGAGGGTCAATATCGTGTCTTTCATTGTCCTCCCCATCCTCCCAAACACAGATATTGCTTACTACAGTAGCTAGATATGTAACATAGACATGTAGAATTGTAGTGAGAATGTGAATTCCAGGATAATTAAGATTAAAATCTGGTTATAATTCTGACTGCTTCTGATTGCCTCTGTGTGTGTGTATCATGTTTTCTTGGAAAGTAAGTTGCAGATATCATGACAATCTACTCCTAAAATACTTCAGTATCTCCTAAGGATAAAGAGATTATTCTACGTTAGTCACAATACCATTATCATACATAAGAAAATTAACAATATTTACATAATAACAACGAATATCCAGTCTATATTTTAAAAAGATTGATGTCATCTACTCAGAAAGATTCATCCAATAATTTCTTTTCTTCAGATGCTATTTTTGTTGACTTCTCTTTGCTAGTTGTATTATCTCTAATATGACTGTTAGTGAACACTGGTTAGCAGGAAATGTTTAATAGTTAATGTACTCCCTTTGGTGTTTCATAAGATTGAAAAGACTAGCATTGGGGTGAATGATTGCATAATGATCAGAGCATCATATTTAAATAAATATCTTAAAGAATATATCAGGTTTCCAAAGGGCATCGTGTTTTTGTTTTGTTTTTAGATTTTTATTATGTGTACTGTGGTAGGCAGCCTTTAAGATGGCTCCAGTGATTCCTGCCTCATGGTTTTCATGCCTTTGTGTAATCCCTTCCCTTTGAGTGTGCCCTGGACCCAGTGACTTCTTTTTTTTTAAAAATAAATTTATTTATTTATTTATTTTTGGCTGCCTTGGGTCTTCGTTGCTGCGCGCAGGCTTTCTCTAGTTGCGGCGAGTGGGGGTTACTCTTCGTTGCGGTGCGCAGGCTTCTCACTGCGGTGGCTTCTCTTGTTGCGGAGCGCGGGCTCTAGGCTCGCGGGCTTCAGTAGTTGTGGCACGGGGGCTCAGTAGTTGTGGCTCACGGGCTCTAGAGCGCAGGCTCATTAGTTGTGGTGCATGGGCCTAGTTGCTCCGCGGCATGTGGGATCTTCCCGGACCAGGGATTTGAACCCGTGTCCCCTGAATTGGCAGGCGGATTCTTAACCACTGTGCCACCAGGGAGGTCCACCAGTGACTTAACTTCTAATGAATAGAATACAGCACAAGTGGTGGGATGTCACTTCCAAGATTGGGTTACAAAAGGCTGTGGTTTCTGTCTTGGGCACTCTCATCTTGGGTACTCTCTGGCCCTCTTCCTGTCACTTGGATAACCAGCTGCTATAACCTAGGAACATTCAGGCAGTCTATGGAGAGGCCCACGTGGTGAGAAACCAAGTCTGTTAGTAACTACTATGAAAGTGAGCTTGGAAGCAGATTCTTCAGGCAGAGTTGAGCTTTGAGAGGAGTGTAAACTTGGTTGACAACTTGACTGCAACTTCATGAGAGACCTTGAGCTAAAGGCACCGAGCTAAGCCATGCTTGAATTCTTGACCCACAGAAACTGAGATAATAAATGTTTGTTGTTTTAAGCCACCAAGTTTTGGAGGTAATTTGTTGTATGACAATAGACAACTAATACACCTACCATTTATTAATTTAATAAATATTTATTGATCATCTACTATTCACCAGGTCCTGTCCTAAGTGCTTTGGGACATAACAGTGAAAAAAGTAGATTAGAAATGTCTGTTCCTGTGGAGTTTACATTTTAGTGGGAGAGGACAAATAAAAATAATAAAGTATACAAATCAGGGATAAAATATATAAGATTTTAGTGAGGATCAGGGAAAGCAGGATAAGGGGACAAAGAGTGAGGGAGGTGGGGTGGATATTTTCAGTAGAGTGGTCAGAAACAACCTCTCTGGTAAGGTGACTTTTGAGCAGAGTCCTGAATGGTATCTGGAGAAGAGCATTCCAGGCGGAACAACATGTGCAAAGGGTAAGCGTGTTTGGTGTGTTTGAGAAACATTGAGTAAGCCAGCATTGCAGGGTCAAGATGATCTACGGGGAAATGTTAGGAGTTGAGTTCAGAGAGGTTACAGGCGGGAGGAGCAGTTCACGTGGTGCCTTGTTGGCTATGCTATAGACTTTGCATTTTTTTTCTGAGATGGGAATTCTTGAGAGGATTTTAGCAGAGGTATGGCATGGTCATTTAATTAATACATACTAATTGATTTATCCACAATGAGCAGGACCTTGTGCGTATATGTGGTCACAAAAATGTAGAAGACATGACCCCTGTCCTAAGGAAGTTTAGTGATCTAGTATTAGAAATCACTGGGCATGCACCAAAAACTTAGGAATAGAGGTGCCGTGTTGGAAGGGCATATAGTTATAGGAAGAGCACAGAGTATGACCTGGGTTAAAATTCTGGCTCTTCTACTTGGTTTAACACATTTCAGCCACAATTTACTGGGTGGTATTATATACCTGGTAAAATAGTAATGCTACTGTTTATTGATGACTTATTATGAGCCACAGTCTGGGCTGTGTGCTTTGTAGGGATGACATAGGTGTTGAAGAGAGTGAGCTCCAGGGCTAGAATGCCTGGTTTTAAATTCTCGTTATGTCACTCTTTAGTTGGTGGTGACCTTGGACAAATTACTTCTGTACCTCAATTTACTCATTGTGTAACATGTGGATAATAAAAAATACTTAGCTTTTAAGGTTGTTATAATGAAAAATGAGTTAATATATGCAAGGTATTTAGAACAGTGTCTGACACCAGATAAATGTTAGCCGTTATTTTTACATTTAAGCCTCACCACAACCCTATGAAGTAGGTGTGAGTCATCCCATTTTACATTTTAAATAGCAGGTTAAAAATTAAGTAACTTGTCCAAAGTTGTACAACTAGCAAGTGAAAATTGGCCTCAAAGCCGAATTCTTTACTGCTACACCTTTACAACTGTGAACATGTTACAACCGTGAACCGTTACAACCGTGAACATGTTAGGAAGGAGAGATGCAGGCCTTCTGTCAGAGATAATGATTTCTTAATGATTGTGATCTTGTGAAAGTACTTTTCTGTGCCTCAGTTTTCTATAAAATCAGGATGATACCCGCATTACACAGAATACATAGTAATAACAAGTAAAAACAAACCTTGCAGTGTGCCCACCATCCACAGATAATCAGCAAATGTTAGTTCCCTTTTACCTATGATAAAATATGACCTCGTGAAAATGGGGACAAATAATCTTTGGTTAAGGAGAAGAATTTTTATATCTTGACCCATACCTTTTTTCTACTTAAATTGGGCATCTGTGTTTCTATATTATTATTATGTATAAATAAATATAGCTGTATAGAAGTGTATATGGTTTTGTCTGCCTTTGGATTTGATTCAGACTTACACTGTAACATTTTAAAGCCTGTGTGTCAGTATTCTAAAGACCTGTTTCATAGCAGCTCTGGCTTCAGAGCTTCATTTCCGGGTTGGTAGGACACGATCATGTGGTTGATGTCCCAATTGTTGCTTTTATCTTTTTCGGCAGATGTGAAAGTAAACATACAAGGTTGAAAAACAGGAAGGGGTTTGGCTGCTGTTCGTTGCGAGGGTATTTTTGCAGGGGAATTTGTACATAAGCCACCTGAAATCCGAAGTGCCTTGACTCTTCCTGACATTTTAGCAGATACAAAAAGATACTATACCTTATTGTCATAGAGTAAATAAAAAAGCAAATGATTTTGCAGTTTAATGAATTTGTGAATTTGCATATATTTCTGTGTTGAAACATGTTGGAGAAGTGAGATAGTGTGTTCCTTTTTTTGTTTGAAACAGAGAACTGATGTGTGACCTCATAATCACCCCCATTCTGGGTTCTTTTTACCTGGGGAATACTTTCTCAATAAGGAAATGTAGAGCTTTTTGTTATTTTTGGGTATCTGTATCATTACACTTGAACTTCAGAAGCCAAAACTTAAGACAGCATTTTTCTACTTGGCTCTTGTCTTTGTTTCTGAGGAAAGGGATGAACACATATGAAATGTTAGCTATATAGCAGGTACTGCTCTTCGTATATGCTAACTAAGTGCATATATTAAATTTAAATATTTCCATCTTTGACATTCAATCCACGAGTTGTTTTTATTGATTTGGAGAAATCCCTCCCTCTTTCCCTTCTCCTTCTCCTTCCCTTTCCTTCCCTCCCTCCCTTTCTTCCTTCCTATTCCTTCTCTTAAATGATTCTCTCCCATACTTTTACTGAACAGTTTTCTATTAATAGTATTTGGAGGCAGTGTGATGTAGCAGTGAGTAACGGTATGGATTTTGGAATCAGATAGACCTGGGTTTACAGTAAGGTTGTTTTTGGCAGGAAGAAACTGCTTTCTATCTTAATAAGTAAAAGCCAGGATCCTCCAGAGTTGGCTTTAGGAGGAGATTCTGCACATGGAGTAGGATAATTGGAACTCCCAGCAAGGACTTTTGTTCCCAAAGATTCACCTTTCCCTGGGGGAATCCCTTGTTGACCTCAGGGAGTGTTGCCTTCCTTTAATTTTCTGTCCCAGGGGTGAGTCTTCTCTTAATACTCCTTTAGTACACAGCTGAGACCAGCCTGGAACATTTAGTACTTTACTAAAGGCTAGGAGATACAGAAGGGAAATAAGATGAGAGTTACTAGGATGCTTCTATATAATCTGGCTCACAAGATAAAACTCCTCTTTAATTGGTGGTCTTCTTTTGGGATGGCTCCCCTCTTAATTGCAACACACATGTCTGCCTTCCAGTGGCAGAAGCCATTTCCATTAACGCTTCTACCTGGGAGTGCCTACAGCATATACAGATTGCCCTAAACCCAGAGGAGAAGGCCAAGAAAAAAAAGAGGTTCTCTGTTTTGCCAGCCTTTGGTTATATTTGAGAGAGGAGCCACTTCTTGCTTGTGATCAACACCAGGTCTATACAACCTTTAAGGGAAACCACCGTTACTCATAGAATATCTAATTAGCATTCACAGAAAAAAACAAACAGGGGTTTGGGGGTAGAGGTGGGAGGGGGAGGCTTTCTTTTAACCATTTCCCCAGATTATATAATCTCTGATTATAACTCAGTAATTTGGCACAAAATAGCTCTCAATAAATATTCCCTCCCCATTTTTTTATTCTTAACCCCATTTGATACCTAAGGAGCTGTCCTTTAACTTGTTGAATTTTATCTCAGAGTTTTGCTTGAAGAGATCCTCGTCCTTAATCAGGTCCAAAGCTGGGCTGAGGACAGTGGTGATAAACATCACTCGGTGTGATCAAGATGGAACACCTGGTGCTCTGAGCAGTCTAAGTTTAAATGCTAAAAGAAGTGTCCTTTGTATCACAGACTATTAATTCCAGAAGGGGATATAGAACTTGGCTATTGCTACAAGGTTCCTGGCTTGTTTTAAGATAGAAAAAGTATAATAGAGTCAAAGACCTTTGGAGTCACAGACCTGGTTTAGAATCCTGGCTCTGATACTGTTTAGCTGTATGTATTTGGGCAAGTTACTTATCCTCCTTGTTTCTCAGTTTCTTTGTTTGTTAAATTTGTGTAACATTTGACATGACATTACTACCTTTTAGAACTGCTGAAAAGACTAGAAATAATATGTAATATGTTTAATGTAGTGCCAGCACACAGTGGACAATTAATGAATAGGAAATAATAATTATTATTATTTTAAATGACATTTCTTTAAAATCCATCTTCTCTGATTTATACATATTCTGACCTTGGCTTTTTTTTTTTTGACAGCTTTATTGAGATATAATTAATTAACAATTTTCTCATTTAAAGTGTACAATTCAGTGTTTTCTAGTATGTGCAGGCCTCATCTCAATCTAATTTTAGAATATTTTTGTCCCCCCAAAAAGAACCCCCGTACCCATTAGCAGTCAATCCCTATTCCCCACCCTGCAATCCCAGCACTAGGCAACCACTAACTATCAATACTTCGTGTCTCTATAGATTTGCCTGTTCTGGATATTTCATATAAATGGAATCATTCAATATGTGGCCTTTTGTGATTGGCATCTTTCAATTAGCATTTTCAGGGTTTGTCCATGTGGTGGTGTATCAATAGCTCATACCTTTTTATTGCTGAGTAAGATTCCTTTATATGGCTATACTACATTTTATTTATCCATTCATCAGCTGATGGACATTTGGGTTGCTTTCACTTTTTGACTATTATGTTTTTGTTTTTGTTTTTTGTGGTACGCGGGCCTCTCACTGTTGTGGCCTCTCCAGTTGCGGAGCACAGGCTCCAGACGCGCAGGCCCAGCGGCCATGGCTCACGGGCCCAGCCGCTCCGCGGCATGTGGGATCTTCCCGGCCCGGGGCACGAACCCGTGTCCCCTGCATTGGCAGGCGGACTCTCAACCACCGTGCCACCAGGGAAGTCCACTTTTTGACTATTATGAATAATGCTGCTGTGAACATTCACGCACAAGTTTTTGTGTGAACATATGTTTTCATTTTTCCTGAGTATGTACATAGGAGTGGAACTGCCAGGTCATATGGTAACTCTGTGTTAACATTTTGAGGAACTGTCATTGGCTGGTTTTAATCATGTTTTTCCTCTTTGATTGCATGGTCTTCTGTTTTCTGTCAGCCATCTTCACTGTTAGTTACCAACAGCTTACTGAATTATTTATTTATTTGGCTGCGTTGGGTCTTTGTTGCTGCGCGTGGGCTTTTCTCTAATTGTGGCAAGTGGGGGCTACTCTTCGTGTGGTGTGCGGACTTCTCATTGCGGTGGCCTCTCTTGTTGCAGAGCACTGGCTCCAGGCACACGGGCTTCTGTAGTTGCGGCACGCAGGCTCAGTAGTTGTGGCTCGTGGGCTTCATAGGGCAGGCTCAGTAGTTGTGCGTGGGCCCAGTTGCTCCGTGGCATGTGGAATCTTCCCAGACCAGGGCTCGAACCCGTGTCCCCTGCATTGGCAGGCAGATTCTTAACCACTGCCCCACTAGGGAAGTCCATGAATTATTATTATTTTTAAAAATTATTTATTTATTTTTGGCTGTGTTGGGTCTTCGTTGCTGTCCATGGGCTTTCTCTAGTTGTGGCAGGCGGGGGCTATTCTTCCTTGCGGTGCACGGGCTTCTCATTGCGGTGGCTTCTCTTGTTGTGGAGCATGGGCTCTAGGCATGCGGGCTTCTGTAGTTGCGGCACGCAGGCTCAGTAGTTGTGGCTCGTGGGCTTCATAGGGCAGGCTCAGTAGTTGTGCGTGGGCCCAGTTGCTCCGTGGCATGTGGAATCTTCCCAGACCAGGGCTCGAACCCGTGTCCCCTGCATTGGCAGGTGGATTCTTAACCACTTTGCCACCAGGGAAGCCCCCATGAATTATTTTTGATTATGTTCTTACTGTTTAGCTGTTTCCCATCTTGCTTAAATAATGTCATTGCAAATGAATCTGTTTTTATATAGATTATACCACATATCCATGAAATGTTCTTTTCTATTTCATCACCTTTTTTTACCTGTTATCTTTCTCTCTGGCTGAATATAGTTTTACAAATAAAAGTTCTAAATAAAATTCTACTGAAATTTGATCCATACTTGGTTTACTGTACCTGGTTATGAATAGTACACAAGATCTGTGATAGGAGATCTTTTTTTCTTTAAATTTTATTTACTTTATTTTTGGCCACGTTGGGTCTTTATTGTTGTGCATGGGCTTTCTCTAGTTGCAGTGAGTGGGGGTTACTCTTCGTCGTGGTGCGTGGGCTTCTCACTGCGGTGGCTTCTCTTGTTGCGGAGCATGGGCTCTAGGTGCGAGGGCTTCGTTAGTTGTGGCATGCGGACTCAGTAGTTGTGGCTCGTGGGGTCTAGAGCACAGGCTTAGTAGTTGTGGTGCACGGGCTTAGTTGCTTCGCGGCTTGTGGGGTCTTCCCGGACCAGGGCTCCAACCCATGTCCCCTGTATTGGCCGACAGATTCTTAACCACTGTGCCACCAGGGAAGTCCCGCTAAACTTTAAAATAACCAAATGATTTCTCATTTAGATATCTCTTCTACTTTATTTTAAATTATCTAGAAAAGCAGGTATAACAAATGATAGGTCGTTGATTCTCATCAGAGACAATTTTCTATGTGAAAATTGTGACCAAGATAGACTGGTTTTACTTTAGTGTATGAAAAGTAACCCTTTACACATTGAGAGGCTCTTTGCCTTTTTCTCTGTATTTCATCTTCTATTTTTCTAAGATTTTATCTATTCTTAGAAATTCTATTACTACCTGAAGCAGTTGACTCTAAGATCTACATTTTCCAATCTTGACACCCATATTCCATTTCTGTCTTTTCACTGTCTATGGATAACTCCTTTTGGGTATTTTATGTCATCACCTCTCTTCACCATTCATCTATCCAGTATTTTATTCTTTGCTAGTCACTGTACTATAATTCAGGATTTCAGAGATGAACAAGGCACAATTCCTACCCTCAAAGAAACTACCAGTAAAAGTGGGAATAGCTCTGTAAGGAGATATGCACAGGATATTATGGGATTACAGAGAAGGAAAACCAAGGAAGAAAAGAAAATTCTACTAGGGACAAGGGAGTAGCCGAGGGAAAGGCTTCCAAGAAGTGACTCTGAGTAAATTCTTGAAGGACACATGAGAATTAGCCAGTCCAATTGGAAAGGAGTGTGTGTGAAGAGTTTTTCAGATAGAGGGAACTGTAAATGCAAAGGCACAAAAAGGAGAAACAAGTTAGGAGAACTTTGAGTAATTTTCTGCCTTAGAGTACATCATGTGGAGAGAGATGTAGTGAGAAATCAGATCATGAAGAATCATGGATGCTATTATTAAGGGACTTAAACTTTGTTCTGAAGCATATGGTGAGCCATGAGCTGATTATATTATTGAAAGATTATTCTGGTGGCTCTGTGGAGGATGAATGGGAGAGGACTGAAACTGGAGGCAGGAAGAAGAAATAAAAGGCTGCTATGTTAAACCAGAACAAAGATTACTGGGGCCTGAACCTAGACAGTGACAGTGGAAAGGATAAGATAAGTTAAGAGATATTTAGGAGTTAGGTTAAATTTCATTTGAAGATGCATTGACTGTGTGAAGCAAGGCTGACACTCAGGTTTTTTGTTTGTAGGACAGGGCTTATGATTAGGTTTGCTTGTTACATAACCTTAGTGTTCTGCACTTCTCTGTAATACTCAGTAACATTGTAATTTCTTGTTTAATTTCTACCTTCCCTGCTAGACTCTAAGACTCTGAAGGCAAGAACCATATCTGTGTTACTGATTTTCAAATACTTAGTGACCAGTTTACTGCCTGCCATACTGTGTGAATGGATGAATGAGGAAGTAAATGGTGCTGCCATTGACCAGTACAGGTTAAATGTAGGATGTTTTCATTGTTTTTTTGTTGTTGTTTTTTTATACTAGCAACAGTAATTTTCCCTTCCCCAGACTTGAAACCGTGGTTTAATATTTTTCTTCTTTATATCCTTCACCCATCATATTCTCTTTGTCATCAAGTTCTCTTATGTCTTTCATTTTAATATGTCTTGGATTTGTCCTTTCATTTGCATTCTTGCTGACAAAGCACTAACTCAGACCAAGGCTAAATTGTGTTAAACTTTTTTTATATTTAAACTTTTATCTTGGAAGTTTTATTTTATTTTAAATTTTATTTATTTATTTTTTGGCTGTGTTGGGTCTTCGTTGCGGCACGTAGGTTTTCTCTAGTTGCCACGAGCGGGGGCTGCTCTTCGTTGTGGTGCACGGGCTTCTCATTGTGGTGGCTTCTCTTGTTGTGGACCATGGGCTTTAGGCGCGTGGGCTTCAGTAGTTGTGGCTCACAGGCTCTAGAGCGCAGGCTCAGTAGTTGTGGTGTGCAGACTTAGTTGCTCTGAAGCATGTGGGATCTTCCTGGACCAGGGATCAAACCTGTGTCCCCTGCGTTGGCAGGCGGATTCTTAACCACTGTGCCACCAGGGAAGTTCTTATTTTGGAACAGTTTTAGATTTATAAGATTACTGCGAAGATTGTACAGAGTGTTCCTGTATACCCCACACCCAGTTTCCCCTAGTATTAATATCTTATGTTAGTATGGTACATATGTTAAAATTATTTAACCATATTGATACATTATTATTAAAGTCCATACCTTTTTTTAAGCAAATTTTTATTTAGTTTTTATTTTTGGCTGTGCTGCGAAGCTTGTGGGATCTTAGTTCCCCGAACAGGGGTTGAACCCGGGCCCTTGGCAGCGAGAGTACAGAGTCCTAACCACTGGACTGCCAGGGAATTCCCAAGTCCATACTTTATACGTTCAGATTTCCTCAGTTTTTTCTAATGTCCTTCTTTCTGTTCTAGGATCTCATCCAAGATACACATTACCTTTAGGAGCAGTGTCTCCTTAGGCTTCTCTTGGTTGTGGCTGTTTTTCCAACTTTCCTTATTTTTGATGGTCTTGACTGTTCTGAGGATTACTGTTCAGCTATTTTATAGAATGTACCTCAAATGGGATTTGTTAGATGTTTTTCCCATGATTTGGATAACAGGGTTTTGGGAGGAAACCACAAAGGTAGAGTGCTACTCTCATTATATCCTGCAAGGGTACATACATACTATCAATATGATTTATCACTGTTGATATTGACTTGATATGTTGATATCACTGTTGATATGCTCTTGACTTGAGGTAGTTTGTCATCTTTCGCCACCGTAAAATTTCTCTTTTTCCCCCGTCCTTTCCATACTGTACTCTTTGAAAGGAAGTCACTATGCACAGCACTCACTTAAGGAGTAGAGTGTTATGCTCCACTTCCTTGGGGGCAAAGTATCTACCTCAATTATTTGGAATTCTGCACCAGGGATTTATCTGTTCTCCATTTATTTATTCAACCATTTATTTATGGGTATTTATATATATTTTAGATTATAATTCAATGCTACTTTATTTTGTTGTTCAAATTGTTCTAGCTTTGGCCATTGGGAGCTCTTTTAATTGGCCTCTAGGTTCCTTAGACATACCCTCATGAGTGTACGTGTGTGTGTGTGTGTGTGTGTGTGTGTGTGTGTGTGTTTTAACACTTTCTTACTTTCTGGCACTACAGGATGTTCCATGCTTATTTTGTATAATTACTGTCCCAGTCCTGGAATCAGTTATTTCTCTAGGGAACCCTGTTCCTTTTATTGGAGAATGGTATTAGAAACCAAGACTTGTGCATTAACTACCTAGTTGATCTTCTTGCACTTGGTCTTTTTCCTTTCCAGTTCATCCTGCCATATTTATCTTCCTTAAATAGAACTTCCATTGAGTAGATGATTTATCTCCTTAAGAGTTATTATAGCTCTCTACTGCTGATCTGATCAAACACTATCTTTAGCTTAGCTTTCTTGGCCTCACCTAATTTACTTTTCTCATTTGTTTAAGGGTTTATCTCTCATTTCCTTCTTGTGCTGTTCTGACCTTGGCCCTTTCTTCTCTAACATTCCAAGTGTAATTCACACTTTCCTTATTCTTATCTTTGTGTGTTTTGGGTTTTTGAATTATTAGACTTGCATGTTTATTGTACTTGGTAATTAATAGTCAAAATTAGAAATCAAATACAGAAGAGACTCCAGAAATCATTTGGCCCATCTTCTCATTTAAAGATAAGGAGATCTGGCCCCTAAATCTGGAGTGAGTGACTTGACCAATTCACGGCAGAGACAGAATTTGGTCCTTGGCTTTATCTCACTTTGTACAGTATTCTTTTCCTCATATGCAAATACTCCCCCAATATCCCTTTTAAAAAATTTGAGATATAATTTATATACCATAAAATGTACCATTTAAATATGTGCAATTCAGTGGGTTTTCATATTATTTACCATCATTATTATTTAATTCCAGAACATTTTCTTTACCCTAATAAGAAACCTCTTACGCATTAGCAGTCACTCCCTGTTTCTCCCTCCCCGTGGACTTTGGCAACCACTATACTTCTGTAGATTTGCATATTATGGACATTTCATGTAAATGGAATCCTATAATATGTGGCCATTTGTGTTAGGGTTCTTTTACTTAGCATAATGTTTTCAAAGTTCACCCATGTGGTAGCATGTGTCAGCATCTTTTTGATTTTTACCCCTTTTATTGATGAATAATATTCCACCATATGGGTGTACCACATTTTGTTTATCCATTCATTAGTTGATGGATACTGTATTGTTTGTACTTTTGGACTATTATGAATAATGCTGCTATGAACGTTGATGTACAAGTTTTTGTTTGAATATCTGTTTTCAGTTTGCTTGTGTATATACCTAGGAATGGAATTGCTGGGTCATATGGTAATTCTGTGTTTAACTTTTTGAGGAATTGCCACACTGTTTTCCATAGTGGCTGTACCATTTTATATTTCTACCAGCATTGTATGAGGTTACTGACTTCTCAGCATCTTCACCAACACTTGTTATTTTTCCTTTTGTTAAAAAAAAAATTAAAGCTATTCTAGTGAGTGTGAAATGGTATCTTATTGTGGTTTTGAGTTGCAGTTCCCTCATGACTAATGATGTTGAATATTCTATGTGCTTATTGACTATCTGCATATCCTCTCTGGTGAAATGTCTACTCAAGTCCTTTGACTATTTTTTTAAAAAGTTAATTAATTATTTATATTTGGTTGCATTGGGTCTTTGTTGCTGTGTGTGGGCTTTCTCTAGTTGTGGTGAGCGGGGGCTGCTCTTCCTTGCGGTGCGTGGGCTTCTCATTGCGGTGGCTTCTCTTGTTGTGGAGCATGGGCTCTAGGTACGTGGGCTTCAGTAGTTGTGGCACGTGGGCTCAGCAGTTGTGGCTCGCGGGCTCTAGAGCGCAGGCTCAGTAATTGTGGTGCATGGGCTTAGTTGCTCAGCGGCATGTGGGATCTGCCCGGACCAGGGCTCGAACCCATGTCCCCTGCACTGGCAGGTGGATTCTTAACCACTGCGCCAGCAGGGAAGCCCCTCCTTTGACTATTTTTAAATTGAGTTATTTGTCTTTTTATTGTTGAGCTGTAAGAGTTCTTTATATATTCTTAAGACTAAACTCTCATCAAATATATGATTTGCAAGTATTTTCTCCCCTTCTGGGGTTATCGTTTCTCTTTCTTGATGATGTCCTTGGAAGCACAAACATTTTAAATTTTGATGAAGTCCAGTTTCTCAAAATTTTTTGGTTGCTCATGCTTTTGATGTCCTATCTAAGAAATCATTGCCTAATCCAAGGCTGTAAATATTTACACTTACATTTTCTTCTAAGAGTTTTAGCTCTTACATTCATATATTTGATCCATCTTGAGTTAATTTTTTATAGGGTCTGAGGCAAGGGTCCAAATTCATCTTTTGCATGTGTCTATCCAGTTCCCAGAAATGCATTTCTTTCCTGCATTGAATTGTCTTGGCACCCTGTTGAAAACCAGCTGGGCGTAAATGTATGGTTTTGTTTTTGGACTCTCAATTCTGTTCCATTGATCTACATGTCTATCCTTATGCCAGTACCACAGTGTTTTGATTACTATAGCTTTGTAGTAAGCTTTGAAATCAATAAGTGTGAGTCCTCCAACTATGGTCTTATTTTTCAAGATTGTTCTGGCTGTTCTGGTTATTCCTTGAATTTCCATATGGACTTTAGGATCATTTCTACAGAAAAAGGCAGTTGGCATTTTGATAGTGACTGCATTGAATTTGTAGATCAATTTGGGGAATATTGCCATCTTAACACTATTAATTCTTCCAATCCATGAACATGGGATGCTATTCTGTTATTCCATAAGATGTTATGGAAAAACCTGAATGAACTTTTTGACCAACCCAATAGGTCTTTAATTTTTTCATTGATATGCTATAGTTTTTTGTACAAGTCATTATTATTATTATTTTTTTGGTTAAATTCATTCCTAAGTATTTTATTCATTTTGATGCTATTATAAATGGAATTGTTTTCCTAATTTCATTTTTGGATTGTTTATTGCTAATGTATAGAAATATAATTGATTTTTTTTTACTATTTTTTATATGTTTTTTATTTCTTTTTCTTGCTTAATTACGCTGGCTAGAACCTTCAGTACAGTGTTGAATAGAAGTGGTAAGAGCAGACATCCTCAGGGCTATTAGGGAGAAATCTTTCTCCCTATGTATGGGATGTATTGATGTTAGCTGGAGGTTTTTCATACTCTTCATCAGATTGAGGAAGTTTCTATCTATTTCTTGTCTGTTGAGTGTTTTGTTTTGTTTTTTTCTTGTCATGGAAGGGTGTTGGGTTTTGTCAGATGCTTTTTCTGCATCTATTGAGATGATCATGAAGAATTTGTCTTTCATTTTATTGATATGGTGTATTACATTGATTGACTTGCAAGGCTGATCCAACCTTACATTCCTGGGATAAATTTCACTTTGTAATGGTGTATAATCCTTTTTATATGTTACCAGATTTGGTTTGCTAGTATTTTGTTGAGGATTTTTGTGTCTATATTTATAAGGGATATGATCCTGTAGTTTTTTTTTTTTTCTAGTGAAGTCTGTCTGGTTTTGGTATCAGTAATACTGGACTCAGAATAAGTTAGGAAATGATCCTTCTCTTAGATTTTTTTGGGAAGAGTTTGTGAAGGGTTGGTGTCAATTATTTTTTAAACATTTGGTAGAACTCACAAGTGAAGGCATGTGAACTTTGGTGGGAAGGTTTTTGAATATTAACTTAATGTCTTATTATAGATCTATTCAGATTTTCTATTTCTTGGTAGTTTGTTTTCAGGAATATTCCATTTTATCTAGATTATCTGATTTGTTGGCATAGAGTCGTTCACTTGTTTATAGTGTTCCCATATAACCCTTCCCCTCCCCCATAAAGTTGGTGGCAATGTCCCCTCTTTCACTCCTGATTTCTGTAATTTGAGTTTTCTCTCTTTTTTACTTTGTCAGCCTAGCCAAAGGCTTATCAATTTTGCTTATCTTTTCAAATAAAAAAAATTAAAAAAAGTTTTTGGCTGCATCGGGTCTTCGTTGCTGTGCATGGGCTTTCTCTAGTTGCAGCGAGTGGGGGCTACTCTTCATTGTGGTGTGCGGGCTTCTCACTGTGGTGGCTTCTCTTGTTGCAGAGCACAGGCTCTAGGCACTCAGGCTTCAGTAGTTGCAGCACACGGGCTCAGTAGTTGTGGCTCGCGGATTCTAGAGCACAGGCTCAGCAGTCGTAGCACACGGACTTAGTTGCTCCGCGGCATGTGGGATCTTCCTGGACCAGGGCTCAAACCCATGTCCCTTGCATTGGCAGGCGGATTCTTAACCACTGCACCACCAGGGAAGCCCTGTAAGGGCTTTTAAACCTTGATTTTTTCTTATATTTTTAATTCAGAAGGCCTAGTATCAGGTTATCTATTGCTACATGTTAATCACCTCAAATTTTAGTGAGTTCAAATAATAACTTTTATTGTTCGTGATTCTCTGGACAAGGGTTTTGGGCAGGGCTTTGTGAAAATGGTTCATTTCTGTTCCATGTGCTATGGGCTAGGGCAGCTTGTTTCTACTTCATGTGGTGTAACTACCAGCGGCTGGACTGGAGCTAGAGGATACAAGATGGCCTTAGGTTCATGTCTGATCCCTCAACTGGGGTGGTTCATCATCTGGAGGCTAGCTGGGAAGACTGGGCCTTATATTGTGACTCTAATACTTGATAGGAAGAGTTTGTGGCTATCTTTGTAGACAAACTACCATAGTTCTTAAAGAAATGTTAAATTGGGTGGAGAGCTTAAATCTTGAATTTAAACTGTTCTTTCCTGTTTTGGACATTACTTTCAGAATAATTCTTGGAAATGCCCTGATGAAACTTAGGTAAATAACATTAAAATATATCACCTGAAATCAGAGAGCAAAATATTTCTTGTGAAATAATTGAAATAACCAGTTTTGACGTTATGTTTGGTTGGTTCAAAGATTAGCGTTCTTTTTGGGAGTCAAGTTTGTTGGGGAAACTGTTTTAGTCTGGTTCCAATTATGTTTAATTATGAGATGAGTTATTCTAGTCCTAAGTAGGGAAACCAAAATATCCAGAGATTGGTTGTATGTTGTGTAACTAAAAGAAAATGTTTACAACTGTCTGACATGTGATATGCCAAGAAATATGTATTTGGATATTCAATGTGTTGCTTGATAAGAAAATGAAAGCATGACATTTACTTTTCTTACTGGGGACTTTTCATATCTGAAGGTCTTAATGAATTACCCATTACCCAGAGGTATGGGATATGAAAAGCACATAAGAAAATCACTAGATGGTGATTTTGGCTTTTAGAAATATTTCATAGTATTTGATAGAATACCAGATTATAATAACTTTTATTGTGGAGACAAATGATGAGGAAGAATGAGTTGAAGGTGGTTATAGGCAGGTTTTTTTTTTTTTTTTTTTTTTTTTTTTGGGAGGGTTTTTTTGATTTTTTTTTTTTTTTGCAG